>NC_050176.1:37838408-37860908 GCF_008315115.2 Sander lucioperca
TAACTATATGACACTACGGTTTCAGGGAGTGTCATGCTGAAGATGATGTCACGCAGTGGCGTTGCTATGACGATCCGCTGAGAATCCTGCCTACACTGAGGGGGTTCTATCTGCAGTGGAAAATGAAATAGAGAAAAGGACCTGGTACCAAAAGTGAGTCGAGTCGAGCCTTACCATGCAATGGAAATGAGACACTAAACTGGTGACCTGTGTGAGCTATCTCCCAATAACAGGTGTTTCTTTATAACAGCCCCCTATTCTGTTTAAATAAAGGTAAAATTTACAACCAATCAACAAAATCACTACTGCAGACCTCGTTAATCACTTCTGGGCCATTTAGTTCTTCAGTTTTCTCAGCGCATGACCCAAATACATAGTTTAATGTCTTATTCTTGGACCCTGACTCATAAAAAGCGTTTAAGACTTCTGGCACGCTGAAACAGACTTTACGTCAATGTTGAGCTGCAGTTCATATTTTCAAAACAAGGCTGCAGGCTTTTTCCGATGCTACTACTATGTGTTTAATATTTTGTGAGGAACTTTTAGCCCAACATGAATGTCTGATGCCTCAAGAAAGAATGGATATTAAAGTGCATGATTCAACTCGTGCACAATCGCATGCAAACACTACACAATGCATGGACACACACACAGAAAGAAACAGACAAATACCAGCACACACAGGGGGATACACAAACATCCACCTGATGTTATAAGAAGCCTTTTTCATAATAAATCATATTTATTATGACAGTATGAGCCAGTGAAATAGTGGACCATCAAATAAACAGTAAAGACACTTATGGAAGCTTGTTGGCACCCACACAATAATTCCAATCATGTTTTGTCTTAATCTGTACATACTCATCAGAAGTGACAATCCAACACAATAGGCACTGATTCATATCTAGGAATGCAAGGCTGAAAGTGTTTATTGCCCAGTTCCTTTATATACACGGGGTGAACAAAATAACAGGAACACCTGGCAACAAAATGGGAGTCAATACAAAAGCAAGCTCTGGCCTTCAAAATGGCTCTGACAGCATGTTTTTGGTGTATGTCATGGTGTTTTTGTGTTGATTCCCCCCCATGTGTGTTTGTGTAGGGACTGTGTGGGAGGAAGACACAATGACAAGGTATTCAGAGTAATATGAGTTAGAATAGTAATATTATAGTGAGTTAGAATAGTAACACATTTAATATGTTTCATAATAAATCTACAGCTGTTTGGGGCCCTTTTAGTTAGGCCTCAGGCAGCTGCCTACCTTGACTAAAGGTAAAGTCTGCTTTTGGTATTTTTCCTCGTGAACCATTTATATCATCAGTGTTTCTGACCGTCAGTAGGCGCGACTTGGGTGTGTGACAAAGAAAGTCATGGCAGGTGTGTTGCTCAGGACCGAAGAAAGTGCAGTGTGGAGTAGTTTGGAAGAGCGCTTCTCAAGAAAGCTACAGGCAGCATTACCCCAGGCATCCCAGCAGGCATCAGGCATTGCACAGGTAAAGTAAGGACGAGGACGTAGGCGTGGGCGTAAATTTCATTTAACAGATGGGGGAGGACAATAAAACAAATTTATACATACAAAAATGTACTTGTATAGGATATGTGTAGTTGTGGAACTCCAATAATTAACTTTAAACATCAGATGAAGTGATTCTTTTCTCTAATACAGATGATAGTGAACTGAGAACTGAGCCTCCTAGCAAGCAAGCTAGCCGGTCGGCCACTAGATTAGTGAAGTTTAACAACTTAACGTTTCATTCACATAGTCCTGTTACAGCGTAGAAAAGAACAGTGCTCACACCAGATGAGTGGCACTTTGTTCGGCTCATTTCCTATAACCAGTGTGTAGCACGAAAACACAGTGGGTGGAATTAGCAAGCTAGCTAACAAACTATCCAACAAGCTATCAAACAAGCTAAGTAACTTTATAACTGCTAACATAGCGGACTCGTGGAAAAATGCATATTTTTTTTGTCATGACTAATTTATTAATGACTCAGCATCATCTGTATTAGAGAAAAAATAATCACTTTATCGTTTTTTTAAAGTGAATAAAACAGCGTTGCCAGCCTACTTACTGACTCAATTCAATCTTGCCCACGAGTCTCACTGGACTTGTGCACAGTGTTGCCAACTCTATTCCAATGAAAGTAGCTATACCAGCTACAAAAGTCGCTAAAAGTAGCTAGATGCAACCCGGTCTCACGCCAGTTCGTGAAATGGTCACATTATTTTAATTTATTGATTTGTGTACAAGTCACACTTTAAGGTCATTACTTTAAAATCCGTGCTCACCACACGAAAATAACGACATTAACGTGTTCGGTACACGAATCAATAGATTCAATAACGCGACCATTTCACGAACTGCCATGAGACTGGGCTGCTAGATGACAACATACACTCGTTTGCATATTTGTGACGTCATTACGCAATAATTTGTATAAAGCTTAGTGGTTGTGTCAGGTAGGTAGATAGAAAGAAATAGAAATCTTTAGCCAAATAATCACAAACTCACTACGGGAATTTATATGAAATTATAATTATTAGTTAGGTAGCCTAAGTCGCTAAGTTGGCAACACTGCTTCTGCATTGTGTGGACCAAACCAATGTGAGGCAAGAGAGGGGGGACTCAAAATGTTTCTTAACTAACAGTAAAATGCATTTTTTGACCCGTTTGCATTTGTACGTCCACAATTATTTTAAGTATATATTATTTACAATAGACAGCGTGGTTTTATTGGTATTTTTAGGGGGGGAACAACCCTCAGATGGGGTGGGTCCTGACCCCCCCTCGATTTCCACCTAAGGAGGACGATTGAACACATACACACAAACGGGGATCACATCTTAGAAACTGTGTTATGTGAAAAACAAAACTCTTCACTCAGGATCGCCTCTTTACTTTTCTCTTTCAAGCTACATCCACGTCTTTCAATTTCCCTAAGACGCAACATTTAATTATTGACGGGTCACAGATTTCTTTGTAACACCAGAAAAACCTGTGTTAGTGAGTATCCAGCCAGGATGTATGTAAAATGTCTATTTCATTCATAAAATAACTTTACAATGCGCCATGTGGTTGTACGTCAGTAGTCCACATTAAATTACGTCCCCCTTCCATTTTGTACCCGTTGCTATACAGTGGGCCTGTCAATTAGGGAACATCAAAATAATAATCAGTTAAATTCAGTTTAGAATTCCCCCTGCTCAATCCTTTTTTCAGTAGACCTTAGGCTTCCACACTTGAAAACACACAAAATGAGGAATAAAATCCAATTCAATTCAATGTTATTGTTATGGACACAATGTGCAGGCACATATGTACCGAAATGTAGGCAAAGCATACTTAACCCAAGTGGATCTCTAGAAATTTGTATGGAACAAAAACTAAATCTAGCGGTGCATATCTCCCTGCCAGGCAATAGGATAAGTAGCCTGAATTTAATCTTTATGAATGCAGAGTTGTTTTATGGCGAGCTGTAACTCTGTGGAGCAATTAGCCTGAAGGTAGTGCGCCAGGTTCTGGGTGAGAAAATGGGGGATTTATGACTGTAAGTGCTGAAACAAACATTTAAGAGGACACCTAAGGCAGCTGCTGCCATTCAGAGGCCTCAGTGCAATGGAACAACACCAGTTGGACTCATTCAAAATGTTTTGCTTTTCTTTCAAATTCTGAGCAAAGTGAGCTTTGTGAGACTATCTCCTCTGAGGATAAAAACTAAATCAAGGTTAAAAACAAGTCACAATGATCATGCCCTCTGATAACCGTACAGTTAATAACAAGTGAAGGTTAAGAAGACAGAGGCATGTGCACAAAACTGTAAGTGTGAGTGACCATTACTTTCCAAAACTGCTGTATATGCTATCCATGACTTTAAAAGTCCTGGTTTCTTATGTAGTTGGGTTAATAAACCCCATTTGATATACGCAGACAATTTTAAACACATCACTGATATGAATTAAAACCAGCTTGTCAACGACTTACCACAATAAAACCATTAATCCTCGATATTATTCTGTCCAGAATGTGTTTAGAGCCCACTTTAGTGTTTCCCTGAGCAAACAGTGGAATAGCCAACTACAGCAGCAGGACTCCCTTAAAGCCATGTGCTAAGTCTTGATGTCTATTAGTTTCAAGGAAATTAGATAGTTTGAGTTTCACTAAATGCATAGGAATTAGCCACACCCACCCACACATACCCACACCCACACCCACCCACACACACACACACACACACACAGACAGAAGACAGACTGAGAAGAATGGGTCTACTGTGTAGTGACACAGACCAAAACTATAAGGTCAGTGATGACAAGTGGACATGTGTGTGCCTTGTGTGTGTGTGTGTGTGTGTGTGTGTGTGTGTGTGTGTGTGTGTGTGTGTGTGTGTGTGTGTGTGTGTGTGTGTGAGCGTGTGTGTGTGTGTGTGTGTGTGTGTGTGTGTGTGTGTGTGAGTGTGGTAAAGAGAGAGGAGAAAGCGATCCCCGGGAGAAGTACAGCGCTATTAGCCCAGTGCCTGTTGTAGTGAGCTCTCCTCTGTCTCTGTCTCTATCCACTAGAGAAAATGTAATTATATCCTGAGACTACAGTTAAGCCATACCCACTCTACTGCAGCACATATTCAAATGAAATGCATAAATTAAATAAACCTGTCTGAGAGTGTAATTAAAAAGGGGGGAAAGCTGAGAAATGTGGCTGTCCCAGTGTGTGTATCTGCAGGTGAGGAAGTAAGTAATTCCCAAGCATTGTTCCATTTGATTTTGTTATAAATCTGTATTTCAAAAATGTGAGCGTGTAGGAGTATGGGAGATGGGTATGTGCCAATGTCCTCGAACAAAGACATGTTTAGCGGTTCCATTCCCAAAAGCAAGGCACTAGCACTGCAAAGGTTTTGGGTTCTATTCCCTTTGTGGCTAAAAGGGCAGAGCAAGACATTTTGCAAAGTATAGCTCAGGGCTAGCTCCTGAAATATCCCTCCACAGTCAGGCTGAGCGTTCCCAGACCGAGAGAACAGTACAGTTGGCACAGGGTTGTGAAGCTTCAAACGCTCAATCAAACATGTTGCTGCATACAAATGTATGTACACTTGGTGAGCTTCATATTCTTCATTAACTGACTGTATGAAAATTAGGGATTTTTTGGCAGTGTGCAGGATATTTGTGTAGGCGTTTTATATGCCTGATAAAGTTAATGAATTAAAAAGTTTCTCGGCTACAGCTCTGTGTCTGTCCCTCTGCTTCGGTTTCACTCACCACTGAGTCTGACTCCATGTCCCGCCCACAACACTATCTGACTCTCTGTTACTGGGTAATTACTGGGTATTATGTTGAAAGCTTCTAATTTATTAAATAATTGCTTAAAGCATTTAAACAAAGTGTTGTGTTTGAGTTTGTGGCATTTCAAAATCTTAATTTCACTGTGAATGCATATCTGTTCCAAATATCAGTTTCATTAACTACTAATAATCAGTATCGGTATCGACCTTGAAAAACCAGTATCGGTCGATCCCAAATAAAAATGTTAAAATTGAGAGATTTCCCATGAGGGAACACAACTAATCATTCAATATACTGTATGTCTGATGTCTAAAGAACTAGTTTTCTATCACAAGCCTGTCCACTCTGCACAAGACATAGCATCGGCCGTGCTTGACATCTGAAGTAGTACTCTGCATTTCAGGTCAGCTCTTTTGTTAGTTCTCAGTTTTGATCATTTTTTTTATTCCTGTGGAACGTGTGCAAAAAGTATTTCATATAAAACATTGGAGGTGAAGACAGATTTGATACTATCCCCTGTGAAACAAAAGCCACTTTTACACATGCACCATTTACTCCTAATTTGATAGCGTCTTACCATTAAGTGGTCATAAGTGAATATTAAGCCAATACTGCGATGGCAGTAAATTAGTTACGGCAGTTTGACTGCTCAAGATGTGGTAAAATTGGTGCTAAGCTCCCTACTGGCATACTCTGCATCTCATTAAGCTTTGGCGCTGCAGCAGTACAGTTTGGGTATGTGAATGTTCACATTGCATTAGAATGATGTTAAGTAGTTGCTTGTGTGCACAACACCTTCACCGAGTCAGTTTCTGTATGTGTGCAGTTAATGGATTTAATGTGTGAGATGTAGATGTCATGTGTGCATAAAATAGCTTCTTTCTAGAGCTGCCATTCTGCATTAAAGCTCAATAATCACATCCATCATGGAGAGGGCAAATTGTAGCAATTTATCCCCAAGCCCTGACAGAGCAGGAGCCAATGCAACCTCTACACAATATACAGTTTATGCTACTTTTTTCTCCAAAGAAAAAAATATCCTACACTGAAATCACTATAACTTACTCTTCCAACACATACTGTACAACTTATATGTAGCACCTTCGGGTTGTAAAAGAGTAGCTTACTCCTAGAATGAAGAAGAATGAGTGATAAGATCTGGCAACAGTTGAAATCTGTTTTAAGATAGTAGCTTTGGCAGTGAGGCATGAAATCTAGCAGCAGAAACCAGCTACGCATTAAATCAATTCTAAATTATTTTATTCATGTAAATCCCTCCCCTCCTATCCCTCCCCCCCAAACATGTTGTTATGACATTTCCTCAGGTGGTCAGATATAGCAGTTCTTGATCCAACCAGAAAACAAATCAGTGAAAAGAGAGATAGAGGGAACTGCAGAGAGAAATGAATAACAACGAAGAAGGAATGAGGGAGAAAGGGGGAACAGGAGAGTAATATTGAATCACATCAAGGCACAAAGCAAACACACGCTTGCACAGACAGACATGCACTCAGATACACACTTATTCACAATAATGTGCACATACACAAACGCATGTACATATGTGTTCTTCCACACACAGGCCATGCAGATAAAACAGTGCTGCTGATCAAGCAAAACTGATAAAAGATAAACACACTGTATCTGTCATCGTCTCTTTCCTCACCCTAACCCCTCGGCACTGGCCGGTGGGTGTGTTTTGGTGTGTGTGTTGTGTAAAAATGTGTCTGTGTGTCCAGCTATCACCACCACAATCCGTTTTAAGGTTAAAGAACCACAACACCGCATTAACAAAACCACATATGTCAGCACAGGTCACACGCAAGCGCACGCACGCACACACACACACACCCACACACACACACACACACACACACACACACACACTTCCTGTAAGTTGACCCCATGGCCTGTTGGGATGGCGACCTTGCCTTGCCCCTGACATGACTAAACAAAAGAGATGGAGAGAGGGAGGAGGAGGGGTAAAGGAGGAGGGGGTAACCATAACAAGGACACAGGGTTAAGTGTGTGTGTGTGTGTGTGTGTGTGTGTGTGTGTGTGTGTGTGTGTGTGTGTGTTTATGCAGCTCTTTGTACACAGTTGCTTCCGTAGATTTGTCTTTTTTGTTTACTTCAATCATTTCTCTCTCTCTCTAAGCCTTGGGTTATTTCTCTTTCTCTCTCTCTCTCTCTCTCTCTCTCTCTGTAGTACACCTTCCCTGGATTTGGAGTGATTTCTCAATTTTGATAAACTCAGACAATAATATAACTATTTTGAAAATATATTAATCGGTGTGAGTTATCTTTTATGAAAAAAAACAAGGAATAAAATGGATGAAATAAAATGGAATCCACTGTATTTCTATGGTTGCAGCCCTAGTCTATTGTATATTCTCACACATTTATATATACAGTATTTGATTAAACTACTGCAACACTGTGTTTGTAAGCAACACTAGTTACATAAATAACACAAAATGGCTTTTCCAGGAAAGATGTATTGCGAAGTAGCAGTGTGAACTCTTGAATTAGTCACTGGTGGTAAACGTAGAGCAGGGTAGGTGCTGCTGCTGCTCCATGTGAACCGTTTCATTAATCTGACATTCAGCTGAGATCTAAGCAATCCATTTTCTACCCAAGGGAGGCACTGACTAACTTTATGGAATATGAATAAAATGAAATAACATTGGTCAAAGTCTTCAATTCAAACAGGAATGAATGCTATTCATTTCATTGCTATGAGTTGCTCAGTGGTGCATAAATCCTAAAAAGTTAAACTTCTGTATATAAAATCACCCAGATCCTTTTACCTTTCACACATATGGCGAGGCAGATTAAACTCAAACTGTCCCACCTTGAACTGGCTGTGTGAAAGCGGCTACAATAAGTCGCCTTGGTCATCTGACCTACCTACGAGAAAAAAATGGAGAGAGGACTTGCACGCAAATATGTCCAAATATGTATATGGGAACACAAAACAGGAGAATAATAAAACGATACAACTGTGTTTCTATTTATTAAAAATGTATTTATATAAACGATACAAATGAGCAGATTAGTCGTCAGTTGCTTGATATGTTTGGCTTCATTATAAAACAAACAGGGGGAATGGCTCCCTGCAGGATGCTTAACAGCAGAGCAGATGAAACACATCGCTGCAGTCCAACAATAGAAATAGAAACACACACAGACAAGCAGCAGGCACAGGCAAACCCCCCCCCCCCCACACACACACACACACTCTCACACACATACACACTCACATACACCACTACTTCCAGGTGCTCATGGTTCATTTTACCGTCACATCGTCTTTCTTCATTTCTTACAGCTAGATAAGACTTGAAAGGAGCCTGCTAGTGATACAAGGGTCCTGTGTGTGTGTGTGTGTGTGTGTGTGTGTGTGTGTGTGTGTGTGTGTATTGTATACGTCTTGTGCTACTCTGTTACCAGTTTGTTTTCCCAATTTTCTGCCTTTTTTTCTCCTCAACTGTCATGACTCTCTCTAATCTATGTAATATATTAATGTCTCACATTTAAGTATTTCTAAAATCAGTGCCATCAAGTTATTTTTCATGATGTAACTAAAAGGAAACAATGTGATGGTGTAATGCATTAATTATTAAAATGGGACTGTAGCTGAGTGGTGATATTTGTGTTTATTGGATGACTGTTCTTCAGCAGCATTTTGTCCTGTCGTGCCTCATGATGGCTACAACAGGGCTGTCATGACGTAAAACAGCCCTCGCAATTGCAGCTGACAGTGATCCAGTGTGCAGTGCACCTCTTTGGAAAAAAAGGCTGTATTATCACTGACACGGTCAACGTTTGTCTAAGGAGGTGCACAATTTATACCGTGGTCACACAGGAATTCTCCATGCAAATTAAATCCTGGACACTATTCAAGGAAAAAGGGGATTACACGTGGGAAGAAATGAAGGAAATAGGGAGAGTAGCGGAGTAAGGGGGAAGAGGATAGGGGGAAGAGAGAGGGAGGGAGGACAGCAGAGAGCGAGAAACAGGATGAAGAGGAGGTGTGTTTGCAAACCATCTGGACTCAGTCTATGATAAGAAACACTTAGTCAGTGAGCACCTCATCACTCAGCCCGCTCCCTCTCTTTATTCTCTCTCGGCCTTGTGTAAACTAGCCTACATCTTCCGGCTTCTTTTTTCTTTCTCCCCTTCCTGATATCATGATGCTCTACAGGAAGTGATAAAGTGGAAATGAGTGATAAGAATGATAATAAAAGGACTTAATGTGTGGAGAAAAAGAAAGGCCAAGAGCTCTAGAGAAACTCAAAGGTTGCTGTTTACCTTCATGTCACATCTGTCTAAAGTGGGCAAACATATTCATCAATTAGGTAGCAAATTAACTGACAATTTTTTTTCTCACAAATGTACACCTACAACTCATTCATTACACATTCAAGAAACGCATTACTTTTATATATGGTTTCTGATGTATTGTGAAGCTCTAAACGGACTGGGTCATTGGACAGTAGGGGTGGGAAAGAAAATGGATACAGGATAGCATCGCCATATTTTTTTTCGTGGCAATGCTGTATGAATACACGGATGCCAAGTATCGATCTTTTATTATATAAATTGCACATGAGAATTGAACTTTTTGGCTAACTTTTTTTAATTAATTAAAACTATTAAATAAAATTGAAGTGAGATGAACAAAAAGAAATTGATCTTTTTAGATGAAACAAATGTTGACCAAGTTTTTTTTTTGGGGGGGGGGACATAATTTGAAGTTGGAAAAAAAATGGGGTCGTATCATGGGGCCTCTGGTGATTCCCACCCCTATTGGACAGAATACAAGATTCAATTTAAATAAATTATTAATATTATTATTATGATTCTTATTAAATTGAAAAGATCAGTTGTTTTAATATGTCTACTACTACAGCTGCTTTGCAACAAAAAAATATTTCAATCACAAAAAAGGATGGGTGAGTGGGATCAATGCAAAGCAGTTACAAAGCGCTGATGCAATTTATGGATACATCAATGAGTAAACTGACAGAAAATTAATTAGCAACAATTTTATGAAGCAGTTATGCATTTAATTGAAGTTGTGTAAATGTTAATTGTATATTGTTCGCTAAAAAAAAAGAAATATCATTAAGCACATCTTCATACTTCTACATGTTTAATTTGTTAATTTTCCACTATGCTTTCATGAAACATACATGTGACATCATACTCTCCAAGTGCATTCTACTACTATTGCAACTACTTCTGCAGCACAAGAAAATGTGAATATACTGTCAAATGAGGAAACATTTACTGTGTATATTTTTGGATCAAAAATATGTATAATTTTTTTCTGCAGCACAAGAGGCCTGAATAGTTCTCTCACTGTGTGTGTAAAATACTTCAGATGACATTCCTGTTATGGTGCGGACATACACCACCTCTCAAAGTATGACTGATAATAATGTGGACGCTTTGACTGCTTCTTTTGATTTGTCTCCACTACTGAAATGAGAGGCAGAATGTTCATTTTTTCCAATTTGTCCTTTTGAATTAGTGATGAGAAGGAATGGTGCTGTGCTCTCTCACAGGAGCTGTCTGAAAAACACAGATACTCAGTACATAGATACACGTACACACACACAAACAAAAATATGCACAAACACTTTCAGGGACGTGTGAGGTACATCACACACAGGTGCACACACACAGACACACACTTTCACACAACAGTCCAAAGGCACACATACACCCCACCTTATACACATTACAGCTACGCTCTTATGATGAATGAACTATAAATGCCCTTGTATGTAATGAAAATAATAAAAAAGGGAAATATGGCCAAAATAATAAAACTGAGCTTGTGCCGCCACGGGTCAGTGTTGTGTTTAAACTATCGTAAATCCTTGTGTTCAAATATGCATAGCAAAAGAATAATGTTACAGCATAATACTGTGCATGCGTGTGTGTGTGTGTGTGTGTGTGTGTGTGTGTGTGTGTGTGTGTGTGTGTGTGTGAGTGTGTGTGCATGTTTGTGTGTGTGCGTGTGTGTGTGTGTGTGTGTGGTTCAGGGCATTTTAGGAATAACTGAAACTTTTTATTTTCTGAGTAATAGCAGTCCATCAGGAAAATTACTACAGACGCACACACGCACACACGTGCACACACACACACACACACACACACACACATAACTGTACTTGCAAGAGCAAGCCACTGACTCACATTCATTCCTTAACTCCTGTTTCAAAGTGATGTCCTTCCTCTGATGACTTTCATCATCTTTCTAGCTTTAAAACATAAACACACACCCACACACACACACACACACACACACACACACACACACACACACACACACACACACACACACACACACACACACAGAGGCCCCTATATCACAGACACCCAATCTATCTCACACATCACTCTCAAAGGCCTTGTTGCTAGGAGATAGTGCTCTATTTGTGGAGAGAGAGCGAGGCGAGGGGGGGGGTATGAGTGTGTGTGTGCAAGAGAGTGATAGAGATAAACGAAAGAAAAGTGCAGGAATGAGAAATTGAGGAGATAGAAGAGTCAAGTTCCTTAAAGCAGGATGAATCTCTCAAGACATACTTATCTCCTCTCTCTCTCTCTCTCTCTCTCTCTCACACACACACACACACACACACACACACACACACACACACACACACACACACACACTGGCAGCTTGTTTCTCAAACTTGCACAGAAACACTAGGACAATGTGTGTGTTCCTGCATCCCACGCATGGTTGCTCATGTGAATGTGTACATATCCGTGCAGCAACATACATGCCAGTGTGTGTGTGTGTGTGTGTGTGTGTGTGTCTGTGTGTGTGTGTGTGTGTGTGTGTGTGTGTGTGTGAGTGTTCCTCTAACTGCAGCAGTGCTGGGATCCAGCAGGCCATATAATGGTTGGCTGGTCACATTGTCTGCCCCAGTGGTCAGTCCTTCACAAATACACTGTCGGCTATAATCTGCAGATACATCCATAATAATCTGATAAAACCTGCAGCTAAAGAAAATCACACACCATCACATCCACACAGTGACACTTACACAAACACACTTGCACTGCTTGCGCATTGTTGAATAACACACATTTCAAAAGACAAAAATCCCATAATAACTCCAATCAAAAGTGACATCAAGCTGCAGAAGCACTTGGGTCTAGTTTCCATTAGTGGTTACATACCAAACTGCAAATGTGATGCAACGTGCATCGTTTATTGTGGCTTTAAAATCCGAACCCATCTTTGTTCCTGCATTTCCTTCTCTAAAGGGCATTTCAGACCAAAGGCAACAGCACCGCTGCGCTTTGAAAGCTACTGTTTCCAAAGGCTTACACCGTGCCACGACGACAAGCTCGCACTGCCAGATGCTGTAGATGAGCGTTGAACCCAGAGGCCAGCTCTGGTCTAAAAGGCCTATAAGGTGCACCCTCAGACTGATACTGACACTGTTGGCTTTACTAAAAATATGGCCAAAATGTGGTCCCTTCAAGCAACATATAAGATTAACAGAATAAAGTTAACTTTCTGTGCATGTATGAAACATACATGCACAGAAAGTTAACTTTATTCATTCAAAATTGGCTAGTAATTGCCATTTAAAGGAAATTGTCTATTATTTCTGATGTACTAGAGCAGGGGTCTTCAACATTTTTTAAGCCAATGACCCCTTAACTGAAAGAGTGACAGAGCAGGGACCCCTACTACATATATTGTATAATATGAAGTTGCATATTAAACTAGGCCTACAATAACTTGCAGGGCGACCAAATGCCTTTATACATACCTTTTTGTGCATAAAATACTAAGCTATTAAAATAGCCTACTAATTGTTGGCACGATTTTATAAATAATGTTCAAAATACATTGTGTCACATTGAATCCATCTGTGGATGGCTACCTCAGTGACTACCTCACCTATAGGCCAGTAAGCCCATCATCAGTGGGGAATTTATATTTGCTAATATGTTGGATTCATGTTAAGACTTTTTTATTTTTGAAAAAACTTTCAAAAATTAACAATAATTTGGAGGCCCCCCCGCAATGACTCTGAGGACCCCTTAAGGTTCCCGGACCCCCCTGTTGAAGATCCGTGTACTAGAGGAACATCCGCATCAACTGTACCCAATTGATCCCAATACTGAAATGTATCAGCAGTTACTGCCAAACAATTATTACTACCTCGCCATGTTGAAGCATCACAAGCAAACTCACTGCCAATGGAGCTTTTTCATTTTGACTTGTCGTAGTAGGAAAAGCACAGCTGAAATTGATAACCTTAACGATGGCTCAATTCCATCAAGTGTCCCAGTAAGCTGTTTCAGTGAGTCAGCATGCACAATACCAGGACCTCTCCTAAGAGGAATGCAGCCATCATTAATGGTTTTGAATACAACTGTGCTTTTCCTACTATGACATGTCAACATGTCTGCCGTGAAAAAGGTCTATTCAGCTGCTCAGTTCAGTCCATTACTAAGAAAATAAAGTTTGAAAAAGTAAAAATAGTTCACGGCTCCACATCCATTCCAATGAAACTTCTTTGTTTTGTACAGTATAATTAGACGATATTACTCAGTTGTTGTAATAGCATGTCATTAAACATACCGCATTCAAATCCCTTTCTTTTCCCTTTTCTGTCAAGCTGTGACTATAATAATTACTGTAGTTTTATTATTTGCCAATGAGGCCTCATGTCGTATGAACACCAAAACATTGAAGGTGCTCCTTAATTATACAGTCACAACTTCATTAATGTGCTGCTGTATCCTAACTTTACCAAATTGTACTTTTTTGGTGTTCCATTCCACCAGTGGAATGTGGCAGCTGTCTGTGCTGCTTGACTGACTGCATTTTCTCTCACAGCGGTTGGTCTGAAACTCACAGTCCGCCTAATCCACTAAAACATTCCTGAGAAGCAGAAAAAGCCCAAATATGTGCACGTAAAAATCACCTTGACAAACGCGTCAAATATATCCAGGGAAATGTAATTATTTACATGCACAAGGACATGTGAAAAAAGGCTCTGCCACTTTCTTACGGTTATTCACACACACACACACACACACACACACACACACACACACACACACACACACACACACACATACACCACTACAAATCATCATCTTTTTAAATCTTTTACATCTACCACTGGAAAATAATTCTCCTATTCTTTGTGACATCTTCACAGCATCGGCACCTGTCTTTCGCTTTCTGCTCAGACACATTTCAGTAACTATTTCAAACCATCCGATATGAAAAGGATATATAATTTGATAGCCCCTTTATTCTCGCTCTGACATCTTATCCTTCGTAATAGGCCCGCTGGAATCTTAATCAGTTACACATGTTCTTCTCTCTACCATCGTCTCTGCCCTCTTTTCTTTACGATCTGTCCATCCACAGTCGTTTTTGAGAATTTTTTCCACTCGCTGTGACAGTTTAATTCCTTTAATCCATCACCTACTTCCTCTTCTGTTTCGTAACTCAGATGTACAAGTTTAGAAGCGTCTCAAAATTTATGTTTCTAATTGAAAAGGTAACGGGGGTGAGGGGGGCGGCAGTAAGAGGAGAAGACTGAAAGAGAGAGAAAGACACACACACACACACACACACACACACACACAGAAAGTAATGGAATGCAAATCTCTGTGTCTGGAAGCGATTAGGCAAAGAGCTAAAGCCCGTCTTCTCTTTCTGTGTCTGAGCAGTCCAGCCACCCTAACCCTCACCTCACCACACACACACACACACACACACACACACACACACACACACAACACACACACACATACACACACAATCAACATGTCGTTCACAATACACACTGCTAAAAGCAGAAGCGTTAAATTGTCAGAAAGCCACATTCGATGGGCTGATGCTCTCCGAGGTTACCCCTCCTTTTACTGGGTTGAATACAGCTTACTTCTGGCAAGGTGACAGACAGCAAGGTATAAACATTTTCCCATTTTAAGTTCATCATTCTCTCCGTTTATTTAGTTGTAAAAAAAAAAAAATTAAATTACATTTAATCGGACAGAAGGACAGATGTTTTTCATTAAACCTTAGATACCAGGAGTTGTGTTTACGTTTGGGCTGTAGATCATGTGTAAAAATAAAAAATAAATAAAAAATAGACTAATGTACACTGAAAAAAATACACATGGTATTTTCGAATAGAATATATAAATATCAAGAAATAGAAGACAAATATGCTAAATTGCTGGTTTCGAGAGACCCTCTTCGATTGAAGACTGATAAGGACTGTCTACTGAGTGGGACTAATAAATAAAGTTAGAATACAATGTTACATGTCACCAGTTCATGTACACAACCCAGCTGTTGAGCACCAAAGCACGTTGGCCGACCTGTCTTGATCTTTCGCTAAGATAAAAGGAACACAACAGTGCAGTGAATTTACGTAAAAACAGTGATCATTTCAAAGTAATCTGACTCACTTTATCCTTCTTTGGCTTACAGAACATAACTCCAACACTGAATGAATGTTTGTCAGGGATGCACTCATCTGGAGTTTTTATTCCCGACACCGATACAGATTACCTGGGTTTTGGGTTGGGTGTTTAATTAATAAGCAGCTGTATGCCTCACTGTGTGGACATTCTTTAATTTGTAAGTCAACACTAGGCTTGACTTAAACATTGCTTTGTAAAACAAAATGTAACAAATAAATACATAGATATAAATGTACTAAATTGTTATTCATCATTACAATAATAAATCGAATAATAATAATTTGAATTGGATAGATGGCCCCATTGTTACCGATACCCTATCCAGCTATTTGAGTCAGTATCGGCCTGATACACGATTTCTGTATTGGATACGATATGTGTATAGTATAAATTCAAACTACACATCATGGTACATAGCATCAACTTAAAGTTGAATTTTAAAAGATAAAATAAGAACAAATGAAAACTTTAAAAAAAAAAACATAGTTAACATAAGTGCTGGCTGCTTGTTGTCTAAGTTCACAGTCCATCTTTGAAGGAGGACGAGAAACTTGTGGGTGTAAATTCAACATGTCCATCCTTAACATCAAGTTTCAAACTAATGTAAGTTGTCACAGGGCCTTTTAAAGAAAAATATGCCACTAACTAACGGCTGATAGCTGTCGACCTGATGTAGATCATTGCTTGGGCAGAATTCTTCACCACCACATCATGAACTGTGAGAGCAGGACTAACAGCAGGGCTGTGTTCCGTCGTCAGACACAGGAAACATTTCTACTCTGCATGAGGAGGAACTAAATCCAAAAAAACACTAGTCCCCAGGAGACATTTAGGGGCCCGAAATGTCTTTGGTTTCTTTGCCAACAACTTTGAGTGACAGCAGTTTGTCCTGCATGTTTCCCATTATGTCCTCCACATTGATTGGTACCCTAATTAAGGTAATATTCCCCATCTCCATTCCCTTTGAATATTGCCCCTATGTACGTAACAGCCTCAAAATCATAACCAGACCTTGAGGCTAATGCTTACTATATGATTAACCACTGAAATATTTATTAATGTGTGTGTGTCACTGTGTGTGTGTGTGTGTGTGTGTGTGTGTGTGTGTGTGTGTCGTGAGAGGATTGTAGCACAGAGATAAAAGAAAGTAGTCAGTAATTGACTGGCAGCCTTAATAGTAAGTAAGTAAT
The DNA here is from genome assembly GCF_008315115.2 of Sander lucioperca. Lineage (NCBI taxonomy): Eukaryota > Metazoa > Chordata > Actinopteri > Perciformes > Percidae > Sander > Sander lucioperca. The sequence goes on from NC_050176.1 coordinate 37,855,370, forward strand.
AGTCAGTGACTGAGTTAGTGCAAAAAAAAGAATAAAAAAAAATAAAATGACTGCTGAGTGTCGGCTTACTGACTAACTTGCCGCTTGATTTAACCTTGTAGACTTTAGTTTAGAAAGTGTGACCAGAGCCAAGACTCAGAGAAATAAGGGGAATAGGGCCAAAAGAGAGAGCGCAAAGGCAGTGGGTGAAGAAATAATATAAGAGGGTGAAAATAAAAGAATGAGAGAAAGATGAGATTGAGAAAATAAGAGAAAAATGAAAGAGAAGAAAGGGAAAATGCGTGGCTCAGATGGAAAGACAGGTTTTCCCTCTGCTTCTACTTTCTTACCAAATCAAATAATGAGGCCCCAGTTTGGCACTATTTTAACACACACACACACACACACACACACACACACACACACACACACATACTGATTGACTGAGAGTTTACATTCAGTCAGTGAATTCACACAATGAGAGGCAATTGACTAGAGACCAAGCCATTTCCCAAAGCATGCAGACACACATACTGACACAGTCTCACACACATGCACGCGCACACACGCGCGCGTGACACAATGTGTAGCTTGAAGAAAAGAAGAAAAAAAAAATTAATTCGGTGGTCTACCTTGTCTGTGTGCGTACTCCAGTGTCGCCCGCTTTAAAGGGTTAACGCTCCCAAAAAACACATAGGATCCTTTCAGGCACGCATGAACACCGCGAGTCGTCCTGCTGCTGAGGGGAAAATAGGAATTACCCCTCCGTCTGTCTTCCCCCGCTTTTCTCCTCTCTCTTCTTTAGAAAAGACGTGAAAAGCACAAGCCCTGTTTTCTGAGGTTGGTTCTGGCTTCTGTCTTTCTGTATGTGCGGTGGGACTGCCTCAGTCTTTTCTCTCACTTCTTGTTTTCATCCAGCCTCTGCGCTCCAAGTGAGGGATGGAGAATGAAAAAAAAAAACACAAAGCCCCTGCTTTCTCTCTTCTTTTCCCTTTCTTTTTTCTCTTCTCTGTCAGTTAAAGGAAATGCAGAATTCTCTTCCTTTATTCTCTACTCCGGTTTCTTTCCCTCTGTCTGCCGCTGCTCCCGTGTGTGTGTGTGTGCGTGTGTGAGCGTAAGTGTGTGAGAGCGCCGTCTTCTCCTCTGCCTCTGCCACCGCTGCTGTGAGTGTGCCTGTCCGCGTTGCTCCCTCTCTCTCTCTCCCCCTCTTTGCTTCTGTAAGTTTGGAGCTCTCCTTGCTGGCTGAGCGAGGAGGGAGGCGGAGCCACGAGGACAGACGGAGCCGAGGGAAGAATGAGATTGGCTGACACAGAGGGTGAGAGAGGGGGAGAGGAGTGGAGGGAGAGGGAGAGGGAGAGGGAGAGGCGGGATTTCTGCATTTTGGAGGCTGGAGGTGTGGATGTGTGGAGAGAGAGGAGGAGGGCCTTCTCTCTCTCTCTCTCTCTCTCTCTCTCTCTCTCTCTCTCTCTCTCTCTCTCACACACACACACACACACACACACACACACACACACACACACACACACACTCCCTCTCTCTCTGCATTCTTTTTGCTCTGATCGCCCGATTTCCCCACCACATATGTATTCATAGCACAGAAACTACACCTCTCAGCCGCTCACACATGATCTCTCTCTTTCTTTCACTCTCGTACACTCACACACATATGCACACCCACAGTGTGTGTGTGTGTGTGTGTGTGTGTGTGTGTGTGTGTGTGTGTGTGTGTGTGTGTGTGCACGCTCGCGTAGTTTGGGTTTGAGGCAGCTGTATAAACCAAAGGTATTGAGAGAGAAAGGGGGGTGAGTAGGCTTAACTAAAAGGGACTCGGCAGCAGAGGGACTTAGATTAGACAAACACATGCATGCGGGCAGGCATACACAAGCATGGTGTGTTACACACACACACACACACACACACACACATACACGGAGGTCCACAATTTCTGTCACATTATTCTTGAAATGTAGCCTATCGTATCGTATGTAATTTTGACAATTAGAGCTAAATGAATACAAATAATGAATCTAAAAGAACAAGTTTAGTCAAATGTGTGTGTGTTTAAAGAACGCTGCAGCTGCGTATATTTCTGTGAGAAATGTACAGTAAATACATTTAACATGAATTATTTTGCAGGACAATAAAAAATATTCTCTGATATCTTTATTATTCACTGTAGATTATTCAGATACATTAGAGTACAAATGTCATCATTATATTATTATTATTATTATTATTATTATTATTATTATTATTATTAGAATAACTAAACTGATATCAAATCTGCTTAAAATTATATTTAAATCATTTCTGTTATTTTAAATATTATATATATAATATATATTTCTTCCATTAGGTTTTTTTTTTTACTTTGGTATTTCTACGGTAAAATTTATTTCTCTGTTGTTCAACATAGTATTTATTTATTTAGTAATACAAAGTGTTAGATAAGGTGTACATTTAACAGGTTTTTAAGTATAAATGCTAAGAAATAAATATACTTTTGCTGTAAATACATGAATAATAAACCAAAACAGTAGAGAGCATTCTGTCCAGTTATTTAACATGGCTATCTTCATTTAAACACATTTATATTAATGATAACGTAAAACATAACCTTTATAATAGGGCCTACATAAATCACACTCCTTACAATTTACACACACACACACACACACACACACACACACACACACACGCACACACAGTTTGTGCATGACTGTTAGTCTTTCTAGAAATATCTACGTAACAAGGGATTGAGGATATCACTTGGAAGGAAATTGACATTCATTCCATTATTTCACACATGGGCAGCTTTCACTGTGCTAGCACACACAAGCACGGACACACACAAACCTCAACTACTTCCTCTAATATTTTATAGAACACTTAACTGTCCTCTGTTCCTGTTCTCCAAAGAGAGGATCGACAGAACAACATGAACTCCGTTTGGCTGACTTTACTGCACAAGAGATGGAGCATAATGCCACCAGAGGATAGGGGATGATCACACAGAGAGCATCGATACAGACAGATCCACTTCAGCAACGCTGAAGGTAGGCTGAGTTTAGTAAAAATGAGTGTGGTGTTCTCTGGACCAGCTGTGACTTTGACTCCATGTCTAGCCCCCAAAAAGTTAAGAATATCTTACCTTTTTGGGGTTGGGTAAAAAAAGAAAGAGCACATACGTCTTTGCAGGCACCTATTGGAGCAGAACAATGAAGAGGGAAACAGGGGAGATTCATTCAGTCCAAAACTGGCATCAAGATGAGTGCTGCAACGTCCATTGCAGCTTTGGTTTATACAGTAACAGTATGATCCCTTTGGTAGAGCATGTAATAGGACCACGGCATGGTTCATGCTTTACCATGAAATTCAAGAACCATGTGCTTTTCATACTGACTGCACACTGCACTCCAGTGTTTCTGTGGCACTGTAGAATGTAGTTTTAGGTTGGGTGGTTTGACACAATCTACATTTCAGAATTGAGGTGGCCAACCTTGGTCACAACACCGATGGAATCAGTCACTTGTTGCAATTGTGGACGTTATAGACTTGGCGACCCTGTGACTCTTACGGAATTAGTTATACATCAATTAGGTGTTCCCTTTAGTTAATTTAAAATTAAAATTATCCTCAAGGTTTGTGTGAGAAAATATAAATATAGAAATTTTTAAAAGGAGGAAAAAATATTTTTTTAAAAACGTCTACACCTTATAGCTATAGTGCGTAGTTTCTGTCTCCCCCATGAGGAATTCTAAGTAATGACAACAACACTGACAACCCCCCCCCCCCACACACACACACACACAGTTGCTAGTAGCCAAGGAGGACACGGAGGATTAAAAAAACATGATGGTCTCTTCAGAAGAGGTCATTATTTTCACTCGAGTTTCTGCGCGTGAAAGTTGCCGGTTGACCCAATCTTCTGAACATAGTCACACTGAGAAATCCAGAGAGAGTTGTGTGGAGCTGATAGTCTTAATTGGCTTTGTAGCAACCCATTTGGCAATGACTTGAATGTAACGGACATTCATTAATATCAAAAAGTTACGTACTAAAGCTTTAAGACTCTGAGTAGTTCATTTCCCTTGGCATCGGTTGACTGACAACTGAGAGTGGGCACTTCTAACAGAAGTGCTGTCAACTTCTGTTGTACGGTACTGACTGCAGAAACAAATCCACACAGCATTAGTTATTAAATATTAGCAAGTTAAGTTATGTGTCCCTTTATGAAAACCCATCATGCTGTTAAGGTTTATAGAAAGGAGGTTACGTTAGCTATCTTTCGTTAATTGGTCCAACTGGTTGAGAGAATATTCTGTGTGCTGAGGTAACAAATAGGGTTAGGTTGGAACTTGAGTGACTGTTTGTAGTGGCTGCTCACACAGATATTGCACTAAATGCCTGTCACAGTAGGTAGCAAAGGTTCATGCCCCCTGTAGAGTAATCATTTTGACCACAAATCAAAACACATGTATATATGTACTGTATATATAGAGTACACTGGTTTCTTATTTCAGTAGACTTTACGAATTCATGCCGCAAATGATAGTCAAAAATCATCAGATCAGGAAAGGACCTGATATTGACAAGGGGACAAAGTAGGAAAAAGAAAGCATGAGCTAAATGTTTAACAGTATAGAAAAATACATGCATGAGATAAAAGGAAAGGACAGCAGAAATGCATGCTTTATTTCCTGTCATACATTTACGCCAGTCTGTCATATAAGCTCATTTGATTCTGAAATTTAAAGATAAATAATCTTGTCCCCAAATAACTAATTTAGTCATGACACACAGCCGCACACAGCCAAAATATTTTATTAACCTAGATACATCATCATCATCAACCCACATACACACACAAGCTAATGATATAAGCATCATCTCTCATAGAGGTTAATGGAGTATGGATTTTGGCATAGAGGCCACTGACAAGGAGATGAGCATATTAAATAGAGTTATCCTTAATCCAGAATGCACCTGCTTTATTACATATTTCCCTGACATATACCATTGCTATGCATCTATCTGTGTACCTATGTATGTATGTACAGTATGTATGTATCTATCCATCTCTCTATCCATTACTCCATTTCTTTAGCTATCTAGCAGTCTGTCTATATTGTAAATGCTTCCATGCGTCTTTCACTGGCCAGGGGTCACGCTCAGGATCCAACTATTGGGTACCCTGCTACTGCACGCTGGGAAAAATATGGCTTCATGGCAATTAATAGTAACTTGTGAAAATGAGCAAGAAAGAAAGGCTTACTTTTAAATGTAGCTTCCTCAACACTGATCTTGATACTCATAGCATCCTGCATGCTAGGCAGGAATTATACCACAGCAATACTGGGGAGGACAGGTCTAAAGGGCCGTCCACACCAAAAACAATATCTATAATGATAACTATAACAAATATAGTTTTCAAAATTGTTCTAACCCTAGTGGATGGCGGAGTCCACACCCCAACTATTAACGACAGTGGCAAACGAAAACAAAACACCGACAGCCAATCAAAATCCATCCGAATTTACAAAATGGCATGCATGGCAGA
>NC_050176.1:37865908-37895908 GCF_008315115.2 Sander lucioperca
CACACACACACACACACACACACACAGGGCGGGACTCCGTGTTCCCCTGGAGTTAGACTGGGCTTGCTTCATATAACACAATAAAAGAGGGCGCTGCCCAGCTTAAACTGAGCTCGACTTGACTTTCTAGTTGATTGAAGATTGTGAAAGAAGTGTAAAGCTGATAAAAGAGCCACTATACCAACATTTATTTTTTTCTCTACAGGGAGAACGATGGGAGAGGTAGCAAGAGGGCTTTTGGGAAGCATGGTCCTATTTACACTAGCTTTAGTAAAGAAGCTACCAATGTAATACTGTTCAATTGGCAATGACGTGCTAATGGCTACAGTAACAAATGTAAAAGGCTTAAGCCCTACTACTAGTACTGATAATAATATATCTGATAAACAATTATTATTAATATAATATTAATGATACTATAATACTAATATTATATAATATAATGTGTAGGTATGTAGAGATCTTTTAAAAGACGATGTTAGATGTTATTGTTGAAATGAATATACCAACACAAGTATTTATGTATATCTCGTACATTTGCCATATTATCTATCTATAAATTGTAGGAACGTCTGTCTGTCTGTCTGTGTGTTATGCGAATATCTCTCGAACCGTTAGTCCGATGGATTTCAAACTTGACAGGTGTCTTGCTACAGGCACGAGTAAGTGCAGTGCGAAGTTTGACGTTGTTTGGATTAGAAATGCAAAAGATATCATTAAATATATAGGTCAAACAAGCACACACTGGCTTTTGCCGCTCTAGCCGCTGGCCACTCCCCCTCTCACCCTGAGGACCAGAGACAGAGAGCAGCGGAGCTTTGACAGCTAAAATGTGACATACACCTCAGACCCACAAAAATGTGCAAAGTTGCACTACTTTGCATTTTTCCTGCTATTGTATTAAATTGCTGTGAGCTGGCAGAACATAATGTAATCTCAGAGATTATTCCTTCACAGCGCTGAACCGGGCAGACACATCAGTTTTCATCAGACTCGCCCTGGGTCGGGTTAATTAAGTCTAGGCCTACTGCTAACTTACAACAACATTACCATCGGCAAAATACCCCACAAATCAAATCCATATCACCGTTAACCGTCATACCACTAAACCTGCATGGAAATGAACACCTCTGCTGAAGTGTCAAATTCGTTAACGATCATACGACATGAGACAACACGTCTCCCTCTCTCTCTCTCTGCGTGGGTGCGCGCACACACACACGCATGCACGCACACACACACACGCACGCACGCACGCACGCACACACACACACACACACACACACACACACACACACACACACACACACACACAGTCCGGTTCTGGTGGTTGATGAATTTAGATATGTGCTGATCAGCTCTCATAACTAGCCAGGTGGGTTGCACACTGCATGAGTCCATGAGGCGAATGTCTGATTACTCCACATTGTCATTGTGATATTTTGTGATTACATTTTTAATCTGCAACGTTCTCTGTCAATATAAATATAGTAGTACAATGTCTTCCTCTGATGTAGATGTAGCCTACACTGTAAGTCAGTAGTAGGCTATACAGTGGAGTTGCATATTAAGTGGTTTGGAGTCCTTCTGTAAGTAATTTTGGGGTACAATTTGGTTTTGAAGAATTATACAAGCAGCAATACCAAAGGCGAAGCAATCGCCCATTCCAAACAGGCACATTTTCAATGTATTGATGTATTGATCAGATGAGACGAAAAATAAGAGCCTTCTGTGTGCGCTCTTACAGTTGTTTGTTTGCTTTTCTCACTGCTGTTTTCAAGCTGAACAGCCAGTTAGATGGATTGACCGACGGCCGCCTTGGTTTACCAGGGATTACTGGTGGTCCCTCGCACTCGCTTCAAAACTGAAGGAGACCGTTCCTTTAAAGTGGTTGGCTCCAACTGCAGTCTTGGTTGATGCTTTTAAAAAGCAGCTGAAGTTTAAACTTGTTTAAACTGGCTTTTGTCTCATGTTTGTAACTTTGGGTTTTAAGTTTTTAATCTTTTATTAGGGCTTGAGCGCTGACAGCGGCAAAGGCCCTGTTGAAACTGAAGGAATTCTTCCTTTCCTTTCCTTTCTTCCGGCAAATTAATCGCCTTGTTGAGGGGCTTAACATACTCAAAAACTCACCAAAATTGGCGGTTGCATCAATTCTGGTGAATATTTACGTATTTTAAGGGTTTCGGGAATAGGGGCAAGAGTCCAACCCTGACGACATCTACAGGCCGATATTTACTCAAAGTCATAGCGCCCCCTAGTGGCAACAGGAAGTAGGCCTAAAAGCCAAGGTGCTATACTTTAACAAACTCCTCCTAGAGATTTAATCCGATGAACTTCAAATTCAGTCTGTGTCATCTAAAGACCTTAAAGATGAAAAGTTATTAAAAGAAAAACTTTTCGTCCAACGGTGTGGGCGTGGCGTGGCGGCAATTTTGAGAATTTATCGATGAACGAAGTTGTTGTAACTTTAGTGTACATTGTCCAATTTGGCCAAAATCTCTCGCGATTGACAAGGGTCCAGGCCTAAGGACATTTATAGGCTAAAATTGACTTTTGGTCATAGCGCCCCCCCGCTGGCAACAGGAAATTAGCCTTATATGACAAACATCATCCGATTTACATGAAACTTATAATGTGTGGTCTACATGTGATACTGAGACGCCCCCTATACTTTAACCACGCCCACTTACTCAGGACACACCCCCTTTCATAACATTTGAACCGTTTAAGGTAGAGTCTTGTGTGAGGTGTTATTGAACTCAGCAGAGAGTTCCTTCTTCATTGGTGATGGTTTGGCCCGCCCCCTATGCTTAAACCACACCCCTTTCATAATTGGTGACCCATTTAAGGTAGAGTCTTGTGTGAGGTATCATTGAACTCAGCAGAGAGTTTCTTTTTGATTGGTGATGGTTTGACCCGCCCCCTTTGCTGTAGCAGCCACGCCCATTTTTTATAACTTATGACCCGTTTGATGTAGACCCTTATGTGAGGTATCATTGAACTCAGCAGAGACTTCATTTTTTATTGGTAAAGGTTTGCCCCGACCCCTATGCTTTGGCCACGCCCTCTTTCACAGCTAATGAACTGTATGAGGTAGAGTCTTGTGTGAGGTATCATTGAACTCAGCAGGGAGTTCCCTTTTCATTGGTGCACTGATTTGCACTGAGTGCCGCGCAAATGCACGGTCGCAAGGAGCGGCGTCCACCAGTAACCCCGACACGTGCAGAGGTGCGAGGGCCCGTCCAACGCTGCTTGCAGCTTTAATTATTATTATTATTATTATTATTATTATATTAGTGTGTCAGGGCCCTAACACAGAGATTTCAGAGTTTAGACTGTACAGGTAACGGCTGTACTAGTGACCAGAGGCTCAAATGTCCATTACCCCAAAATACAAAGAGACAAAAAAAAAATCTGAGATCCTTGGCAGTAGATGGTTTAAAATATTTGTCCTCACAATTCTATTACAGCATAGGTCCTTAAATTGCCAAACTTAAAAAGGTTTATCCTCTGTGGAGCATGAATGCGCACAATTACATTTAATGGCAAATTGCCTTTTAAACCATGACAACCCTGAGTTGAGACCAGGAAGCAGAGCTGCAGTCCTACACGCTTCTCTGTGCTTCCATTAGAGCAGATACCCACTCATAGTTCCCTAACAACGGTCACTGTCCCCCAAACCACTTAAATTAATTAAATCAAAGGTAAACCGAAGAGGAGTTATACATAAAAACATGAATAAATTAACACCACCACTTCACTCTCTGTCATCTAAAGCAGTACTAGTCAGGATTTGATATCAGATAAACATATTGATCTATTCTGTCTCACCGAAACATGGCTGTGTCATGAAGAATATGTTAGTCTAAATTAATTCACTTCTCCCAGTCATATTAATACTCATATTTCTCAAATCTCTGGCCGAGTACGGAGCGTTGCAGCCATCTTCGACTCAAGCATATTAATCAATCCTAAACCTAAATTAAATTATAACTCATTTGAAAGCTTGTTTTGAGTCTTTCACACCCAATCTGAAAAACAATATTTTGTTGTTGGGTACCACTACCGAGCTCTAAATTTGTCAAGTTTTTATCAAGTTTAGTCCTTAAATCAGATAAAGTAATTATTGTATGTGATTTTAATATTCACGTGGACAATGAACAACAGCCTTAGTGAAGGCATCTATCTCACTATTAAATTTGATTAGTTTCAGTCAGAGTGTACATAAACCCACTCACTGTTTAAACCACACCCTCGACCGTATTCTGGCATATGGAATTGAAAACGTAATAGTATTTCCACAGAATCCTTTATTATCAGACTATTTTTTAATAACTTTTGAAATTGTATTACCCGACTATACGCCACTAGGTTAAAGTTTCTACACTAGATTTCCAGCTGATGGTGCTGTAGCTAAATTTTAAGGAAGTGATTCCAATGGCATTTAATTCAATGCCATGCCTCAATATGACTCCTGTTTTTTAATTTTAGTCCCCACCCAATTGATCCTTTTGTAGACATTGCTGCAGGCTCACTGTGGACGACATTCGACTCTGTTGCTCCTAAAAAAATAGATGATGAAACAAAGGAAGGTAGCTCCACGGTATAACTCCCAAACCTGCAAGTTAAAACAAACCTCACGAAAACTTGAAAGTAAATGGCATTCCACCAATCTGGAAAAATCTCATTTAGTCTGGCAAGACTGTCTTGAAACGTAAAGGAAGGCCCTCAGAAATGCCAGAGCAGCCTATTACTCATAATTAATAGAAGAAAATAAGAACAACCCAATGTTTCTTTTCAGCACTGTAGCCAGGCTGACAGAGAGTCACAGCTCTATTGAGCCATGTATTACACATGTATATGATTTGACACTATAAATAAAATGTAATTGAATATATTTTGATATTTGTGGCCTGATTATGTCACTAGAGGAAACATTAGATATCATCCTCTGGGGACCATGAAAATCAACACACATACTGTGCATAGCTGTAAATTATATACTAGTGTTAAGGGATCTTCATAGATAAGACTGATCAATTGGACATTTAGACCTGAGAGTGGCACTACGGAGAAAATCATTGGATCATAAATACCCATTTCTAATTGCACGTCAGTGTGGCCAGTAGTTGTTGAGATATCTTGCTCTCTATCAAAGAGTTAGTATCGCATTGCCAGATCTATCTCCACAGCGCTGTGGAGTAAGGTCTGGCTACACCAAACATACATTTCAGCATAGGAGGAAAAACTTTCGGGGTTGTTTGCATTTCTTTGATCCAATCGTCATGGACGTCGCTAAATTCCGAACGAAGAGACGGTGGCTCAGCAAAATAGTCTCGGGAAGGAACTTATTTTGGTGGAACATTTGCACACCGTCAAAGAAAACACCACATACAATATTAAATGAAGTTAACTGTTCACACAACACAGTAACATGAGCTATTTAAATTAGCTGGATACATGGATAATGTAGGAGGAGGCAGGGCATGATGTGGATTACACTGCTCACGTAGCTGGTTGATAATTTGGTCATAAACAACCAAGTCTCTTGCATCTTCTTTCCGAATCTCGTCATCTTTCCAGTTTTGTTGGTGTCTTCGTGTAAATTACTCTTCTTCTTTACCCTCAGATGTTTGTTTTCTTCCACTTTTGCGCCAGCCACACGTCATCAAAAAGCCCACTCGCTTACTGGGAATTCTCTGGACAATGAGCTGCTCTATTCACACATTGGCTCAATCGGTACACAGACTTTTTTTAATAGGGAGCTAGCAGGGTAGAATATGTTTAATGTCTGATCAAACTGATGCTATGTTATTATAGTACGGTCTAGATTAGTTCAGGGTTGTAGTGCATGTGTGAAAGAGGCTTAAGTAAGCACTTTGTTCTCTCTTTTAATCATTTTCATGTCTGACTATATATCCTTATTCCTCCAATCATTTCTTCATGCCTTTTTCACTCCACCTGTTGTTCCCGGCATGCCATCGCAAATACTGCATGCATATATCTTAACTTCCTTTATTTACCTTCTATCCATGTACAAGAACAGCTATGTTGTGAACTTTTCACCTTGAATTCTTCATCTCTGCGTTTTTGTGTGAGAGAGAGAGAGAGAGAGAAAAAGAGGGAGAGATGCACAGTGGCAGGTGGTAAATACAGTAAGACTGTTACCTTATATCTATTACACACACACACACACACACACACACACACACACACACACACACACACAGGGGCACGGCCCATATTAAGTTACAATGAAAAAGAAGGCTGAACAAGTATAAGCGGATTACAAATACCTTGAGTGTGCAATATGAAGGAGATAAGACCTGAGAGAGTGGGGAGGTGTAAGGGAGGTCCGAGAGAGGGAGACAGAGTAATAGAAAGTGGATGACTCATTCATAAGAAATGTTTCACCTTCCTTTCACACAAGCTTATGATTTTTTTCCCTCTCCTTCCCGTTCTTCTCTCACTCTCTCCTTTGTTCTCTCCTTTTAGATGATGTGATTAGTTAAAAGCCTCCATCCGCTCATCACGCTGATGTAGATGGAAGCAGAGAGGGCTGCACATGCAGGCCCTTATGCATGTATGTGAGTGTGTTTGGCAACTTTCTGTTGCTAAAACCACTAATCTGCCGCCCACCGCCCCCCCCCCATTTCTGGAGCAAACACAAACACGCAATTTGAAAGAATGTGATTAGCTAATCGTGAAGACCGCAATTAATCAAACTGAATGTTGAATGTTTGGTGTAACATTTGGTTTAACATTTTTTATTCCTCTTTTCATTATTATATTTACTGTTTTTTCACAAGATAAATGCTGGAATAATGTTACATATCACAGATTGTTTATAGAAATGCCTTATTTTCAGTGGATTTTTAATTTATTTTTTATTACTTTATTTAACATGACCGTATAAGGTGCAATATGTAGCTAATTAGCAATTATTTTAGGAATGACACATGACTGACATGGAAATTTTTGGGTCTTTGTAGATTATAGAGTGTGACCTACTCTATCTGTAAAGTGTCTTGAGATAACAAATAAAATCAAATTGCTATTTTTTTAAATAACATTTAAAGGTGCAATATGTAATACTGACAGGTAGTGTTTAAAATAATTACTGCTGTACAAATTCAAAATACTGGAGAGAGTCGTCTCCCCCGTCCCCTCCTCCCCAGACTCGAAGTTCATAGAGGTTGCCAGGCAGTGGCGTAACGAGCCAACACCGGGCCCTTATGCAGGATTATCAAGGCGGGCCCCCCTACTACAGCGCGTGATGACGGCGCGATGTCCACGAGTAGGCTACCATGAATAGGACAGGACAGGATTATAGAGACACAGCATATAAGAGATGAGATGACAAAATCTCGGAGTAGCCTACGCGCACCACAACAACAAAAAAACACTGGTGAATGTGCACCATAACACATGAAAAAACAGACAAGGGCAGTCCCTCCAGGATTTCACGGCCTTTTTTTTTAGATTGTTGTGGCCCAAAATGCCTGATTTAGCGGGAGCTTTTGTAAATAATTGCGATAAAAGTTGCGATGTCTTTTGTATGTTTGTTGCAATGAAGTTGCGGAAGACAGTGAAAGTTGCAAAAAAAATGTTTGTATAGTTCTTTCAAAATAAAAAGGAAACTTGTTTTGGGGAGAATAATAATTATTACTATTAATTAATTACTCTGGGCTGATATTTCCTAAGAACCTTACCAAAAAGGCTCAGGATGTTGCAAATGTTGGTATAATATGAAAATGGCTGGTGGATTTAAGACAAAAAATAATCATTTATTGAATGAATCAAATATGAACATATCTGTCACTGCCAGTGGCTTGTTGATCTTTACATTGTTAGTTATTTTCCTATCCTGGCCTGGGACACACATTCATACGGTTTAATAAAGTACTTATTGGACTTTAATTTATCATTGCACTTACAATAACGAGCGTAGCTGTCCTCAATTTAGGTCATCATCTACGTTTGTGTGTGTTTGTGTGTGTTTGTGTGTGTGTGGGTGGGGAACTGAGCAGCAGCCCCGCCCGCTGCAGAGAGCCGACAGGATTGAAACAGCAGCAGCTTTCAGCAACTTTAAAGTGAAAAATCGTTACAGTGTACGTTGATGTTAAAATGTATACAGGTTGGCAGGACGGTCTGAAATGTTTTGCACGGTCTTTCGCTGTACGTTTTGTTGGTCAATGTGAGATGTTCGAGTCACACACGTGTCTCGTTTTCATATCAGAAACAAGGAAATGAATTTGACCCGTTCTCACTCCCGCTTGGTCAGTGGCTGCACGTGGGACTGCTGGGATTGTCACGAGTAATGAAAATGCGATAGGGTGCCCCAGCTGTCAATCAATATCTTCAAGTCACGCGGGCCCCTGATTGGTCCGGGCCCGTAAACAACCACATACCCTGCTTACCAATAGTTACGCTGTTGCCAGGCTGAGACCGCAGCATCCACAACAATGTTGCTAGACGCTTGTCTCACATAGCCAGACATTACTTCACAGCACAGCGGAGTAGCTAACGTTAGATGCTGGCTATGTTGACATGTTGTCATAAAAGCCCGTGCTCACGCGGAGCTCTGTATCCAACTGACAGACACACTTTTTCGGCTTAGAATTACGGTAGGAACCGCTAAAAACACAACAACCTCGCTGTCCTCTCCACCCGCCAGACAGACACACTTCCTAGGCTTAGAATTACATTAGGAACCACTAAAAATAACAATATCTTGCCATCCTCTCCACCCGACTGAAATACACACTTTATCGCTAAACACACTGCAAACTCACAATCCTCCTGATTTACAGCCTCCCTCTCTTGGCTTCAAATAACTTACCGTTGTCGGCTACGGCCGCTGAACAGGCTACATGTTGTTAATAGCCGTGGCCCGCTTGCCTGGTCCTCTGGTAACGTTAGCAGTTAGCAGGGTTAGCATGGTGGCGTTAGCCAGGACCAGTCAGGATCACTTTACTGACTGTGTCTCAATTGTACTCTAGCTACTATACTATTATAGAATCTATCTCCGTTGATCCTGTTTGTTTGTTTGCTTCTTTCATGGCTGTACTAACGTTACAGCCGCAGCGCGCTGGGTTTATGTTTTTACAGTTATATCTGGCAACCTGGCCTGGCTGTCAAACTGGGCAGTTGATAACAACACACAGGCCAAAACACAGACACATATTTCGTCACGGAACAGAAAATTTAAAAGGAGAAAATACTGGCATTAGCATTGTTGTCAGAAAAGATAGTATTTCAACTTAATCCTTAATATCTGATGACACATTGGTGTAATTTTTAGATTTATTACAGTAAATATATTACATATAAAAAAAAAATCTCATGTACCCCCTGCAGTACTCCAAAGTACCCCTACCCCCATTTGAGAAACACTGCCCTAACTGAGAGCAATCAACTATGACTTGTAAGGCCCTCTCTCTTATTTAATACCTCCCTGTAATTCACATCATCAGAGTGTTGCAAGTTGCTCACACTACATTAGGTATATTGTCTTGCTTCAGCGTTGCACTGATATGAAACACGGCTTGAAATTGATCCTGCAATGGAACTAATCAGGTCTGTTTAGCAAAAGCAGCTTTGTCCAGCTGTGTTAACGGGTAAAAGCGATGCACAATCAGGGGCTTTAAAATCATTACACTAAGATTTGTTTGTTTGTGATGTTTGAGCCATTATGGAGTGGTCAAAGCCCATTAAGCGCATATTTTCAATGCACTCGGGGTCCTTTTTAATTGTTTAAATATAGTCTCTCTCTCTCTCCCTGAAAGAAATTCAAAGTGATGAACTCAGCAGTAGAGTACACGTTTTTTTTACCAAATGAAATAAGAGACCTATAGAAAAAAGTTCTAATTGTAATGTTTCATCTCCGCATGCCTTGCCTATCACTGCATGAAGTGGATGTGAATGTCAGATTGGCGGTTTTAGAACAGCTCCCTTCGTTCAGACGTCAAAAAAGGTGTGGGGGGAGGCGGTTTTCGGAAGCTGTTCGACCATCCAATAAACACTTCTGACAGACTATATTGGCACCTTAAAGTGCTCATATTATGCTTTTTGGCTTTGTCTCTTTCCTATATTGTGTTATATATCTTTTTGTGCATGTTATAGGTTTACAAAGTGAAAAAGCCCAAAGTCCACCCCAAAGGGACTTACCATCTCCAACAGAAAACACTGTTCACAAACTGCTCCAAACAGCTCTATTGTAGTCCAGCCTTTACTTCAGAGACAAACGTGGTCACTTTGTAACACGTTATAATGCTCGCCTAGCTGCTAGCATGGCACGCCCTCATGCTCTGCTTCTGACTGGCTAGTAGTCCTTACCTAGGTACTGTCAGGGCACGCCCTCATACTCTGCTTCTGACTGGCTAGTAGTCCTTACCTAGGTACTGTCAGGGCACGCCCTCATACTCTGCTTCTGACTGGCTAGTAGTCCTTACCTAGCTACTGAGCATGTGCGACTCCCAACAAAGATGGAACAGAAGTGAGATGTCTCACTCTGTAGCTAAAACAGAGAGCTCAACACACAGGGTGAAAAGAGGAGCTGCAGCAATGTGCAGTACAACAAAAATATGGTGTTTTTTTGAAAATTAAACCACATAAACCTATTATGGTACAACCTCTAAATACAATTATGAACCTGAAAATGAGCATAATGTGAGCACTTTAAGATTGTCTCTCTGATGTCATTACATGCAATTTAGCTTGTCACAAAGCTTGAGCGTTAAATGAGTTAACTTGTGTTGAAATAGGAAAATGTATAGCTCATATGCACACTGTAATTTTTGCTTTTTTTATTGCAAGTCATATTGTCATTGTAATGTTGAACAATGTTATCTATCGCACATGGCAGATTTTCCTCATAAGGTGCAGGCCTACCAGGGACGGAGGTGGAAAACAAGGAGAGATTCTGACATAACAAACAGATCAAACATAACTTGGAGACATACAGAGATAAGACAAGTTTGCATATTTCTACATCAGTCTTAGCCTACTAAAATATGTGTCATTTTTTCAAAATGTATTTACTTACATGATGCTGTACTGTGTATTACGGTTACGCTATACAGAGGAGAATCAGTGAAAGGAAAAAACAATGCCAGGATGACTGAGAGACAGACTGGCCTACCCACTCAACAGGCCTGCACACACACACACACTTCATACACACATACACATACAAATTCAGCTAAACAGCCTTTGTTAGTGTCAAATCACATTTAGTACGAGCCATATGACACTAGAAATAGCTGCCAAGGACAGACAGCAATGTGGGAGAGTGTGAGTTTGTATGTGACTAAAAGAGATGGAAATAAGGAGACAACAGGGCTGTGTGTGAGTGTGTGTGTGTTTGTGTGTGTTTGTGTGTGTGTGTGTGTGCGTGCTTTCGTGCATTGGTCTGTGAAGTTTCTCAGTAAAATCACCCATATGCTGAGGTCAGCCACACTATCACTAGCTTTCCAGACACTTCTGGGAAGGCTAGCGTGTGTGTGTGTGTGTGTGTGTGTGTGTGCGTGTGTGTGTGTGTGTGTGTGTGTGTGTGTGTGTGTGTGTGTGTGTGTGTGTAGAAAATGGAAAACGTAGACAGTGGTGCTGAATATAATATTTCTGTCTACAAAAAGACAGCAACAGCCTAATAATGCTGTATTGAAGATAATTGAAGGCCTCTGTGTGGTGTTCTTAAACTTCAGTAGGCTTGTTCTCAGTAAATGTTTGTTTCCTTACAATCAATGCACTCCTTCAAATTAAAGCTGTATATTTGTCTTTGTAAGGAAAAGGACAACTGGCCTATTTGAAGACGAGACGAGACGAGACACGAGATTGGGTTCACGAGAATGAGAAGAGACAAGATTTTAACACTATTTTAAAGAAAACGTCAATTAAGAAATATGAAAGAAAAATAGTCTTTACTCAGAGATCCAAGGTAACAACGTAACCAAGCAGAGGCGTCGATAGGCCTGGGTGTCCCCGGCTACAGCCCCGAATGTTTTATGAATAGCCCCGGATCTCTCGCTCTCTCGCTTATTTTTTTTATTAATTTAATTTTTAATTAATTTTTTTTTTTTTTTACAAAAACAAGTATTATATAATAAAAAAAGCACCAGAATACCACATGCAAATTAAGAAAACAAGGTTTCCAAGGCTCGCACTTCTTAATTTTTTTTTGTAGAACTCATGGTAGAACTGTAACGTCCAGTTTATTTTTCAGAGGTGAATAGAACAGGCAGCTACGTGCGGGGTCTGACCAACACGCCGGATTTGTTGCTATCACCTAGCAACTGTCTCTAAGTGAGGAAAGCTGTGAAAGGTGTAATTTTTGGAGAATTTAAAGCAAAATCTAATACATTGATGCCATCAACGCAAAGTTTAGGAGCGCAATACTAATGATTTAGTTTGACGTTCCTGTGACGTGATGTTTACAGTCTATGGTTCAGACTCAAACAAACGGAGCTCTGAAGCAGACCTTTTAGTGTCCACTCTCGCTGTAAAAATAGAGATGAGCAGCGCTCCTTCCGTGGTCTGTTGTCTGTCAGGTTTATAATGGACACGCTCTGCTGTGGGCATGTAGCGGCAGATGTGACGTGTTTGAGCTATGTGTATTTCTGCAGTAGTTTCAGTTTTCCACCTCCGATGTAGAGCAGCGTACAGCCACTTCCCTAAACGTTCACTCATTCAGAGACCAGAGACCCAAACGGGGCTCTGTGTCTGTCAGAAGGTCTGAGTTCTACCGTATCAGCAGAGCAATCACGTAATGCACAGCAGACTATGGTGCAGGTAGATTATTATCTGAAATATAGTGACTTTATTCTTGTAATAGCCTATTATAACTTTATTTTTCTCAAAATATCACGTCTCCTCCAAATCTCAGAGAACACAGATGGGATGAGTTATATTTTGAATGTGCACAAAGTTTTGAACATGAGCAGAAATGTTGCTCAAACACATCTGAAATATGACAGTCCAGGGGTTTATTAATTCATTAAAATGAATAATGTATCATTGAGGTGATGAATTGTCATATGCACATCTAAGGCGGTTACTTTCCCAACAAAAGACGCAAAAAGAGAAGGGAAGAGTAAATGATGCCTATAAGCTATATAGCTAATGGGTGCTGACTCAGATTAGAAAAGTCGATCCAAAGGAGAATAAATAGATAAAGCAATACAGAATGCCTGACAGCCTTACTGCAATATATTCCATTATGTTTTTATATTTGGATTGTAATCTGTGTTTCCCTTTACATAAAGATATTTTAAGCATAAATTAATGCAGAAAAAGGTAGAAATAGGTGCATAAAGATTCACCATAATGCAGGAGATGAAGTGTTTAATGCTAAAAAAAATTCTGGGGGAGGACCCCCTGACCCCCCACATCATAAGTCACCAAACAAATCTAGAAACAAAACATTGGCCTTTTCATTGCCAGGCCAGTAATGATTAGGCCAAATGTTGGTGGCATCTAAATTACATCTACAAACTGGTTATTAACAGGGCAAGCCAATCGCCAATTTGCATTGCATTCAGTTTATTTAAATGGGTTTGGGCTAAGCCCCCAACCTCCTCAAGTCCTAGTCCTGTAACCAAGCGTTTCATTGCAGCAGTAAACAAGGAAGGAGGCTTCTCTTGAATCAATTTATGACCATTTTAAGACGAGGGGAGAACATTTCTCTTTGTTTAATATCATTAAAAGTAAAGTTAGGTTTTGCTGTTTTGCTTCGGATTCATTTAAAAAAAGACATAGAGAGAGCGATCTGCGCGAGTCAGCGCCACACTGAACTGCACGCTGCAGCCTGTGAGTGTGTGAGTGTGTGTGTGTCGGGCGCGAGTGAGAGAGAGAGAGAGAGAGAGAGAGAAAGTGGCCGTACCCTCTAATATTCTAATGCTGGGTTTTACCGGTAGCTTTGTACAATTGCAACTCCTCTATCGCGAGTCAGCTTTGGTGAAAAGGCAGGGGATCTTCTCTGCTAATTTAGAGGTCAAAGACAGACTCATCTTCAACGTCAGCTGTATTACAAGACCAACCAGGCCAGACGCCGTCTCAGGGGCGAATCTACGATCAGACCTTTAGGGGGGCTCAGCCTCTAATTAGAATGTGACATGGATACAGTGCCTTGCAAAAGTGTTATACTTTTGCAAGGCAACCCCCCCCTATGCTAAATCAGTAATTTCATTAGCCGATAATCTCTGAGCTAGCTACTAGCTACTTTTTTTAAAAGAAGTGTTTTACTATTATAATTGTTATGGTGGCTGAGATGAGCCCCCCTAAAAAGGGTCTAAAATCGCCCAAGTCCGTCTACTGGCGGCTGCTCTGCACCTGTGACTGATATCGAAAATTTCTACCTCGACGAGAAGTCTCGTCACATTTTAATCTCACGATATCTCGTGGGACGAGTCCCGCCTCTAGTATATACAGACACATAGCACATTAAAAACCGGATTGCTGTGGAACTCAAAATGTTAACTGTACTAGTATCAGTCTATGCATGTTAGATAATTAGAAACATTAACTGTAAAATTAAAAAAACAAAGTAAATCATTATGCAATTCCTTATTCCTTATTGACATAGTTTTCAACAAGCCTATATACTACAACACCATAACAGAATTCCTAAAATTCAGTTATGGGTTTTGGTTTCGGTGTGCCACCCCAGGAAATTCATCTGGCCACCCCTATGAAAAATGTCTGGGGGCACCACTGACGGAGGAGGTGGGTGAGACATTCGTAGGGTGGTGGCTATTCATCCATTCTCAGGAAAATATGTAATTAGTCCATCGGATTCAAGTCACCTTCTCCTAATTTTAGTTCCAAATGCTCAATTGCTTTCCCATTGGTTGTAAAAGTGTCAGTATTCCTGTTGGTCTGGATGCCAATAAATGACAGTAATGTTAACTGGCCATGGCCTATACTGTAGTTTCAGGATGGTAAATGTAAACAGGTTGGTTCATCTTTAAATGAATCACAAGAAAAATACCTCTAACACACACACACACACACACACACACACACACACACACACACACACACACACACACACACACCTGTCCCTCCTCTACAATAAACACTTTACTTTCCAACTCCCTCTGCAGTGTATTTAATTATCTCTGTTAGCATGGGCACAATTGATGGTACTGTAATTGCTGACAAATCACATCTCTCCAAGTGACAAAATGTCTTCACGGTGACAATGAAGGATTGCGTCTCAGTGGTCACCAGGGATGCATCTAATGTAAGGCCATATCAGCACAAAAAACATTGTCTTACACAGTTTTTCATTTTACTGTAATGTTAGTCCTGGTGTATCTTCAATGATGTACACATTAAAGATCCCATATTTAATAATTTCAGGTTGTTACTTGCATGTATGGTTCCTACTACTACATGTTTACATGCTTTAATGTTCAAAAAACATTTTTTTTATATCTTCTGTCTGAATATACCTGTATTAACCCTGTCTGAGACGTCACAAAAAAGCCCAGTCTGCTCTGATTGGTCAGTGTTTCCGCATCTTCCGCATCTGCGCTCTCTGTGTCTCTGCACCGTCATTACAGCCAGGGAATGACTGTAATGGCACTGTAGCTGCACTTTCTACCTTGTATAGTATAGTTGTGACATCACAACCATACGAAAGTCCTGACGGCTCGTTTGAAGGCACCGTTTACCTGAATACGGGCTGTGTGCATTTCCCTGTGGATTGAGCATTTTGATACTTTCACAGTATGTATATAGCACCTCTACCTGCTTTATAATCAAAAGAGACATGGAAAACTCACTTCTAACAATATGGGACTTTGAAATATAAAGAAAGTACAGTGAGAATTGTATTATAATATAAATAGAGCATCAAAGGCAACATGTGCAACTTTGTGTCAAAGCAGCGTCAGTAAGAAGGAAGCAGTGGAGGAGGAAAAGGAGGGCACAGTGGCACTGTTCTAATGATGTGAAGAGTAAAAAGGAAAAAGCAAGAGAAGGAAGGAGTGAATAAGGGGTTGAAAGAGAGGGGCAGATAAAGATCGAGAGAGAAGAGAGCAGGCGAGTGGTAATGTTCTAATGATGTAGTGGCTGTCAGAGCATTTGCTTCAGAGGCCAAATGATCCTGTAAGAACAGCACAGCTATCGATCCAGCTATTACACAGCACCACATACTAATGATTGTGTGTGTGTGTGTGTGTGTGTGAGAGAGAAAGAGAGATGGAATAACACTGTATAACGAAAACAGGTATCTACTGTGTTGCCTATAAAAAGGGATGTTGGAAGGGAGGTTGAAAGAGCAAATGTGTACATAGGTGTGAAGGTTTGAGTCTGTGTGTGTTTGTGTGTGTGTGTGTGTGTGTGTGTGTGTGTGTGTGTGCATGTATGTGTGTGTTCAATTCTGACATGACACTTTATCAATACTCCCATTACAGTGTGACAGATATGAAACCCAATCCGAACCTGATCTGCTTGATATCCAATCTCAGTTCTCACCTTGAATTCTTCCAATACCTCCCAAAACTCACACACACACACACACACACACACACACACACACACACACACACACACACACACACACACACAAATTCCCAGCACGAAGTATCACAAGGATACCATCCTTGATTCAACTACCTTATTGTTATGTTATCAAAAAATGCACAAGACCTGGGTTAAAAAAAAGAAAGGAAAATACATAATTCCAATGTACCACACACTGACTTCTCTTTTTAGACAGTTTACCAGTTAGATGGCCTCCTGGTAGTTAGCTCTTATGTCAGTAATGTCTCAGTTATGTCTGAAATCATCTCACAGGAAGTATAAATTAAGGGGAGACAAAATAACTCTAAACCATTAAAATGTATCAATATAAAATGTCAGTTTTATTTTTTCCTGCTAACAAGCATCGAGCAATACTGAAGCCACTTTTTCAGACAGGCTGCATTACCAACATGCATAATGGCCAAGCAGTTAATCTCACCTCCAAAACTCACTCTTGGTGGACCAAAACACTGGCAACACCTCTCACTCAGAAAGCTAACATCGTCTCAAAACATTTGGGATCACTTAGAAATTTCCATTCCACGTCATTATACCAGCTGAGATAAGTTGCATTTTTTTTTTAACCAGGGCAGCAGTTTTCAGATTACATTATGTGCTTACATAATTGCAAAAAGGTTCTCCAATGTTTTCTCAGTTAGCCTTTTAAAATGATATCAGAGTAGTAAACAGAATGTGTCTTTGGAACATTGGATGAATGGTGCTGATAATGGGCAATGTAGATATTGCATTAAAGATCAGCCACTTCTTTCTACAACAGTCGAGAACCCTTTTTTAATTATGTAAGCACATAATGTCATCTGAAAACTGCTGCCCTGATTAAAAAAACAATGCAGCTGATCTCAGCTGGTATTCTGTCTGGAATGAAGTGGAATGGACATTTCTAAGTGACCCCAAACTTTTGACCGGTAGTGTATAACTCACTGACCTAAAAACACTAACGACAGGGAGCAAGGATGAACTTTCATCTTTGAAGTTTGAATGTTTTTTTTTTTTTTTTTTTAACATGAATCAGTATTTTATTATAGAGTAAGAATAACACTTTTTCACTTCATTGAATCGACAATAAGGACCAAGTATATGGAACAAAAATGAATCAGAAATTAGCTTCAATAGACTTTTTTCGTTTTATAATAATAAAAATAATAATAATAATAATAATAATAATAATAATAAAAATAATAATAAAAAAAACCATCAACAACATGTATAGAATGATCACTCATACTGTTCAGTACTGTATGTGTGCATTTGGCCACACATTTTTATCAACATCACATCTGCTGTCTTATCTTTCTGTTTTGAATGATTATTGCTTCATTCTATTGTAAATATTTTTGATAAGATGTTTTATATATCTTCTCCGGGAACCATCACCTTATCGTGGTGGAGAGGTTTGTGTGTCCCTATGAACCTGAGGGCTGTGTTGTCTGGAGCTTTGTGCTCCTGGTAGGGTCTCCCAAGGCAAAGTGGTCTCAGGTGAGGGGCCAGACAAAGAATGGTTCAAAAACCCTATGAAAAAACGAGGTAGAGATGATGTGACCCTGCCCGGAGGAAGCCCGGGGCCCCCGTCTGGAGCCAGGCCCAGATGGAGGGCCCGTCAGCGAGCGCCTGGTGGCCGGGTTTGCCACGGAGCCCGGCCGGGCACAGCCCGAAAAAGCTACGTGGCACCTCTCTCTCCAACCCATGGGCCCACCACCTGTGGGAGGAACCGCTGGGGTCGGGTGCGCTGCCACATGGGTGGCAGTGAAGGTCAGGGGCCTCGACGGACCAGACCCAGGCAGCAGACGCTGGCTCTGGGGACGTGGAACGTCACCTCTCTGTGGGGGAAGGAACCGGAACTTGTGCGGGAGGTGGAGCGCTACCAGTTGGATCTGGTGGGGCTTACCTCTACGCACAGTCTCGGTTCTGGAACCATACTCCTGGATAGGGGTTGGACTCTTTTCTTCTCCGGAGTTGCCCAGGGTGTGAGGCGCCGGGCGGGTGTGGGGATACTCACAAGCCCCCGGCTGAGCGCCGCTACGTTGGAGTTTACCCCGGTGGACGAGAGGGTCGCCTCCCTACGCCTGCGGGTTGTGGGGGGGGAAAACTCTGACTGTTGTTTGTGCGTATGCACCAAACAAGAGCTCGGAGTATTCGGCCTTCTTGGAGACCTTGAATGGAGTCCTGTATGGGGCTCCAGTAGGGGACTCCATAGTTCTGCTGGGGGACTTCAACGCGCACGTGGGCAATGATGGAGACACATGGAGAGGCGTGATTGGGAGGAACGGCCTCCCTGATCTAAACCAGAGTGGTTGTTTGTTGTTGGACTTCTGTGCTAGTCATGGATTGTCTATAACGAACACCATGTTCGAACATAGGGATGCTCATAAGTGTACTTGGTACCAGAGCACCCTAGGCCAAAGGTCAATGATCGATTTTATAATCGTTTCATCTGATCTGAGGCCGTATGTTTTGGACACTTGGGTGAAGAGAGGGGCAGAGCTGTCAACTGATCACCATCTGGTGGTGAGTTGGGTCAGAGGGTGGGGGAAGACTCTGGACAGACCTGGTAAACCCAAACGGGTAGTGCGGGTGAACTGGGAACGTCTGGAGGAGGCCCCTGTCCGACAGACTTTCAACTCACACCTCCGGCGGAGCTTTTCGTGCATCCCTGTGGAGGCTGGGGGCATTGAACCCGAGTGGACAATGTTCAAAGTTTCCATTGCTGAAGCTGCGGCGGGGAGCTGTGGTCTTAGGGTCTTAGGTGCCTCAAGGGGCGGCAACCCACGAACACCGTGGTGGACACCGGTGGTCAGGGAAGCCGTCCGACTGAAGAAGGAGTCTTTCTGGGATATGTTATCCCAGGGGACTCCGGAGGCAGTTGCAAGGTACCGAAGGGCCCGAAGGGCTGCAGCCTCTGCCGTGAAAGAGGCAAAGCAGCGGGTGTGGGAAAAGTTCGGAGAAGACATGGAGAAGGACTTTCGGTCGGCACCAAGGTGCTTCTGGAAAACCGTTCGCCACCTCAGGAGGGGGAAGCGGGGAACCATCCAAGCTGTGTACAGTAAGGATGGGACGCTGCTGACCTCAACTGAGGAGGTAATAGGGCGGTGGAAGGAGCACTTTGAGGAACTCCTAAATCCGACTAATACGCCCTCTATAGTAGAGGCAGAGCTGGAGGATGATGGGGGATTGTCGTCAA
Organism: Sander lucioperca; assembly: GCF_008315115.2. NCBI lineage: Eukaryota > Metazoa > Chordata > Actinopteri > Perciformes > Percidae > Sander > Sander lucioperca. Next base: position 37,885,635 of record NC_050176.1, read on the forward strand.
TTTCCCTGGTGGAAGTTGCTGAGGTAGTTAAACAACTCCACAGTGGCAAAGCCCCAGGGATTGATGAGATCCGTCCAGAAATGCTTAAAGCTCTGGGTGTGGAGGGGTTGTCTTGGTTGACACGCCTCTTCAACATTGCGTGTTGGGGTCGGGGACGGTGCCTAAGGAGTGGCAGACCGGGGTGGTGGTTCCCCTTTTCAAAAAGGGGGACCAGAGGGTGTGTGCCAATTACAGGGGTATCACACTTCTCAGCCTCCCCGGTAAAGTCTACTCCAAGGTGCTGGAAAGGAGGGTTCGGTCGATAGTCGAACCTCAGGTTGAAGAGGAACAATGCGGATTCCGTCCTGGTCGTGGAACAACGGACCAGATCTTTACTCTCGCAAGGATCCTGGAGGGAGCCTGGGAGTATGCCCAACCGGTCTACATGTGCTTTGTGGATCTGGAGAAGGCGTATGACCGGGTCCCCCGGGAGACCCTGTGGGAGGTGCTGCGGGAGTATGGGGTGAGGGGGTCCCTTCTCAGGGCCATCCAATCTCTGTACGACCAAAGCGAGAGCTGTGTCCGGGTTCTCGGCAGTAAGTCGGACTCGTTTCAGGTGAGAGTTGGCCTCCGCCAGGGCTGCGCTTTGTCACCAATCCTGTTTGTAGTATTTATGGACAGGATATCGAGGCGTAGTCGGGGTGGAGAGGGGTTACAGTTTGGTGAGCTGGGGATCTCATCGCTGCTTTTTGCAGATGATGTGGTCCTGATGGCATCGTCGGCCTGTGACCTTCAGCACTCACTGGATCGGTTCGCAGCCGAGTGTGAAGCGGCTGGGATGAGGATCAGCACCTCTAAATCTGAGGCCATGGTTCTCAGCAGGAAACCGATGGAGTGCCTTCTCCAGGTAGGGAATGAGTCTTTACCCCAAGTGAAGGAGTTCAAGTACCTTGGAGTCTTGTTCGCGAGTGAGGGAACAATGGAGCGGGAGATTGGTCGGAGAATCGGCGCAGCGGGTGCGGTATTACACTCAATTTATCGCACCGTTGTGACGAAAAGAGAGCTGAGCCAGAAGGCAAAGCTCTCAATCTACCGGTCAGTTTTCGTTCCTACCCTCACCTATGGTCATGAAGGCTGGGTCATGACCGAAAGAATGAGATCCAGGGTACAAGCGGCCGAAATGGGTTTCCTCAGGAGGGTGGCTGGCGTCTCCCTTAGAGATAGGGTGAGAAGCTCAGTCATCCGTGAGGAGCTCGGAGTAGAGCCGCTGCTCCTTCGCGTCGAAAGGAGCCAGTTGAGGTGGTTCGGGCATCTGGTAAGGATGCCCCCTGGGCGCCTCCCTAGGGAGGTTTTCCAGGCACGTCCAGTTGGGAGGAGGCCTCGGGGAAGACCCAGGACTAGGTGGAGGGATTATATCTCCAACCTGGCCTGGGAACGCCTCGGGATCCCCCAGTCGGAGCTGGTTAATGTGGCTCGGGAAAGGGAAGTTTGGGGTCCCCTGCTGGAGCTGCTACCCCCGCGACCCGTTACCAGATAAGCGGAAGAAGATGGATGGATGGATGGATGTTTTATATATTTCAATTTGATTACTGCAGAATTGCACAGCATTTGCCATCATTCTCTTTTGAATGTGTTTTTAACTGGTTTGAAAACAGTGTGTTAACATTTGGACAGTGTGCTGCAGATTCATAGTGTTCTGGTATTGGAGTATGAATGGGAAAAGAGTTTAAGGGATTTTGATGAGTGTTGTCATTGAATGCATTTCGGGTGAAAGCAATGAAAAATGATTCACAGTTTGGTCCACGTACTCTCTGACTGTGTGAAGAGTTTCGACAAAGTGACTTCAGTTTTGTCCAATGCACGTTGGCAATCGGAACGAAAACTGCAATTTAATGTTTTTATTATCAAGTAGTCCTTTGATTCTTACTTTGATAAATCAGTTCATTGTTTCTGTAAAATGTCTATAGAATAGTGTAAAATATTCATCACAATTGCCCAGAGCCCGAGGTGATGTCTTCATTATGTTTATGTGCCAGCAACTGTCCAAAAATATTCATTTTACGAAGACAAAGAATAAGCTTGAGCTTGAGCTTGATCTTTAAATACCACATGCTGCATGTCATATACACAGTGTGTAGTATTTCCCATTTCAAACCCGACTCGGTTCCATCTGGACAGGGTACCCAGACAGTGCTGTTTAGGGGACACTTTTGAACTTCAATCTTTAATTTAATCAGATCCTCCACTGGCTCCCTGTTTCCCAACGCATCCAGTTTAAAGTCCTCCTCCTCACCCACAAAGCCCTCTATAACCAGGCTCCTTCCTACCTCACAGACCTGCTGCACCGCCGCAATCCCCCCCACCCCCCGTAACCTCCGCTCCTCTGATGCAAACCTCCTCTCAGCACCACTCAGGACCAAGCACCATACACATCCGTGACTGTACTGACCTGGACACATTCAAAACACATCTCTTCAGATTAGCCTTCCGCATACAATAGTCTTACATTTCTCACCTGCTAGTTACTGGTTTTATTGTTTTTAATTGCTTTTAATATGCTTGTTTTATGTGTTGGTTTTTATTGCTTATCAGTTTTTAATGTGCTATATGTGCTGGTTTTACTGTAAAGTGTCTTTGAGTACCATGTAAAGAGCTATATAAATAAAATGTATTATTATTATTATTATTATTATTATTAATTTGTAGTGCGGAGAGAATGTCCCACCAGTGTCCATATCAACACCAATACTTTAATGTCAGAAAAAAAGAGTGGATGGGAATTCTGACATGTTCTACTGTTACTGAAAAGCAAACATTACAAACCCAAATATTTGGAGTTCAGCAGTTACTGCCTGCAACAGATTGTTTGGGCAAAACACAGAGAAAAGCATCTCAACTGAGTTACAGCATGACGTTTCTGCAACGCCTCACCTGTCACCACATGTAAAAAGCCATCATCTATAGGTCCCAAGAATAAGAAGCCCTGCTGTAGAATTTATTAAGCTGAACACTCCCTCTCTCCCTCTCTCCATTCCTCTCTGTCTATGTACCTCGCTCACTGCTTCTCCCTCTGCACTTCTGGTAATGGATTCTGCCTAAATGGGTTCTGAGAAACACAAATGAAGAGAGGAAGAGGAGAGAAAGGGGGTGAGGTAAGCGAAGGAGAATGGAAGACTTGTTGCTTGTGTTCTTATAGCATATGATAGAATAATGACTATTGCTGTTCTAATAACTTTTACAATTAACAAAACTCTCAAGATTAGTTTGAACCGATTGGTTATTTGCATTTTCCATGAAAGTGGTGTGCATTATTGGAACAGCTAGTAGATTTGTAAGGGTGTAAAATAGTAAAATCATTACAGTATACAGTATATCAGTATGTCTGTATGCCTGTCAGTATGACTGTATTACATTGGGCAAGTTCATACAATATTAATTGTTACAATACTATTATCAAAATGGTCTAAATGTATGGCACAGTAGAAATTCTGTCCTCAGAATGGACATTTATTAATAACTGTATTTCAACAGAGAATAACAAATGTGAAAAAAAAAAAAAAAATTAAAAAGGAGAGAAGAGAGGAAGGGATGATGGAAAGAGAGAAAATGAGGGGAAGAGAGGAGGAGAGAGCGATGCTGTATGGTTAATGATTTAATGTTAGCCACTTGATGGAATGAAGTGTCTTCTCCATGTTAGCGGCGCCAAAGTTAAACCCTCTAGTCAGTTAGTCTGTTATTCATTGATTTCTCTGGTCAGCACTAGATTGCTATTGAATATGACTGGCACCAGGGATGTGTAAGTGTGTGTGTGTGTGTGTGTGTGTGTGTGTGTGTGTGTGTGTGTGTGTGTGTGTGTGTGTGTGTGAGGAGCGTGAGGAGCATGGATCCTGTGAACTCAAGTACATTTCAGTTGCTGGTGGAAAACTTATTTTTCTGCCACTGGCACACGCACACACACACACAGACACACTGGCACACACAGACACACACACACACACACACACACACACACACTGGCACACACACACTGGCACACACAGACAAAGACACAGACACACAGACACAAACACAGACACAGACACAGACACAGACACACACACACACACACACACACACACACACACACAATCAACTGGTTCTTGGAAGGGTGTGAAAGATGAGCCTGAAACACATCTGCAGTCTTTGTGAACATACTCACTGCTACTCTCCACGCCTTCTTGCTGTGAGAGAAGGCGAGAGATGATATATTATTTATTCCTGACAGCTGTTTTGTATTAACCATACAGCACCAGCTGAGCAAATACGTAACCAGCAGTAGTAGCTATGTATCAATACTGCAGCATGGTGATTGTGCATGAATAATCTTTCTATACTTACATATGCACCTGGGTTATTGCAGTGATCTGTCTTCTCAAGCAGTCGCTATGTTGTCTCTTCATCTACCATGTATGCGTGCACGTGCTTAATTCTCTATATAGAGTTCTTTTGCAACGGCATGAGTAAATATGTCGTGAGCATATGAGCGCTGTGTTAGCGCTACCTGATGTATAGTTTAATAAGCCTGCAATATAAATATTTAAGGAATACACATTATTCTATACCGCACATAGAATTCTGAAGCACTAATACGTGCACACACACACACACGCACGCACACACACACACACGCACGCACGCTCAGAAGAAGTTTAATAAGCTTGCAATATAAATGTTTAAAGAATAAACATTATTCTATACTGCACATAGAATTCTGAAGCACTAATACGTGCACACACACATACACACACACACACACACACACACACACACACACACACACACACACACAAGAATATCCCTGTGAGAATACTAAGGAAGGAATAACTATAGCAAATATATTTAAAAAATGCGAGTTAAGTCTTGTATGCTTGGCATCAGCTAGGACGAGATAGCAGTCTTGTCAGTCAGTGTAACAATAAATATCTGTCTCCAAGAATTTACAGAAATCTGATCTGCATATTCAAAATATCAATTAGACAATGACAATGTGTAACACTGCATCCTATTAGGGCTCCACAAATAATCAAAATTTTATTCTAATCCAAATATTGATTAGTGCAATATCCAAATGGCAGGAAAGTGTCTTGGTGCTGTGTGTAGAGATATCCGGCTTGGTGTATTCTACAGAAAAGTTTGGTACAGGTCCTCGCAAAGATCACACCATGATCATTTTAAAGTTTTTCAATGAAAATGAAAATAATGCTGCAAAAATGATGATTCCCTCCAATATCGTGAATCACATCGCAATGGCAATATCAGTCAAAAATAATCACAATGAGATATTTTCCTCATATCGTGCAGCCCTATCTATGGCTGAGATGTCACAGTAAGTATTGATGACGCACAGCAAAAGGTTCCTGGAGCCGGATCCAACTGGGCCAGGTGGCTTTTAATCCAAACATGCCTCATTTGCAAACCAAACACAGACTGTGGTTATTGGATTTTGACAATACAAGCTTCAGTGCATGCCATCATGCATGTTATCAAACAATTAAAAAACGTCACTAATGTTGGTACTATTGTGTAACTGTGTGGGTTTCTGCGTACTCTTTGATTAGATAGATTCACACTTCAACTGTGTAAGCAATGAGTCAGAAAGAGGCCGGTGGTCATTTTAACTTGTGAAGCAATTAGCCTTAAATGTTAAGCAACAGAGAAAATGAATATACTTATGGTCTTCACTGGGCTTTAAAAAAAGTTATATATCAATGTTTCCAGACTTTCCTATAGACACCATTATACTGTAAATATACATTAAGTTATCGTACACAAACCTCAATTTGTAATCATTTGTATAGCCAATGTTTTTTTCTCTTTCATTTTCAACAGAACAACAACAACTTTTCAAAAACTACAATCACCAGATACAATTAGTAGCTTTTTTACATGTGATAATTTAGGTATGAATAATATCCTAAGTGAGTGAAGAACTGATGGAGGAGAATTTTACATACACAACCAAGTTTAGCTCTGACTGACTATTTCTAATACAATAACTGACACAGGGACTCCAATAGTTTATTGCCACACCGTAGTTAAAATCATGCCACTTATATAGCCTGACAGAGCACATCAGCTGTGGCCATTGTTCACGTCTTTTTAAAGAGATTTGATGGTTTTCTAAAGACCATTCCAACTTTTGTCCAGTAATGGCTTAACAATAGCAGTACTTAGAAAGGAGATAATCACTCTAATACCCTGTCTCTTACAGGTCACCATTCCCCACTTAGAAATGGTAAAAGGAAAGTAGTGAAATCAAAAGAAGTGAGACAAAGAATAAGATGCTGAAAAGAGAGACAAATGATGAGGCTCAAACAACCAAGTTGACACAGCTAGCCATAGAGACACAGAGAACTTTAGGACCAAGGTAATGCAACACACACAATCTCGCTCTAGTTTTCACAAAGTTTTAAGGCAAGTTTGTAATTCAGCGGTAAATACAGTACATGTCAAAGTACAGTACAGTACATGATCAAAAACATGTGGGCTTCTGCACATTACACCTTTACGTGATTGTTAGACATCCCATTCCAATATAATGGACATTCATTATTATGCAGCTCTAACAGGCGCCACTCTTCCAGTTAGGCTTTCAAATCACAACTTTAGAACCTGGCTGGGTGCTCCGCGGATGCTGCACATATACTGTAGCTGTCCACTGCTCCTAATACTTAGGATGGGTTAAAATGCAGTAATTGAATTTCACTACGTTGTATTGTGTATGTGACGAATAAGAATTAAGTTTGTTTAACGCATGCACAGATAAAAAACAGACAAAGTCTTTGGCAATTAGACCCCATTGTGACATCATCATGTTTAGAGGGGTAGAGAAGCCGTGAGTAGAATAAGATCTGATTGGTTTAACTGAAAGTGTAAATGCCCCTAATTAGCTTGTAGAGGAACCAGGAGAAGGGAGAGAGTTTGTCTTTCTGGTTGAACTTACGCTAAGCTTCATTAGTAAACACTGCGAACATGAGGGTCTGTAAATTAAATCCCTAAAACTCCCTGAAGAAGTCCTGTCTCATGTGCAGCCTCTAAGTTTTACGACGGTGCATGTTTTCAAAGTAGCACAGAAAGTAGCCAAGTAGGCATGGCTGAAATGCAAAATGTGATAAAAAAAAGAAAAGAAATGAAAAACATCACAGGTGCATTACTGTACATACAGAAATTCAGATGATGTTACAGTATGTAACATCATCTGAATTTCTAAAACATTAAATCACAAAGTTTAAGATTATGTTAAGGTTGAGCTTTGTAGTTTTGAACCAATCCCCTTTTGGAATTTGGGTCATTTCTGCATGAAAACTACTGCTACTGATCGTCAAGACAAAGCACACTGAATGCTCCAGAAGTCATATCTTGTGATTGTGTGTGTGTGTGTGTGTGTGTGTGTGTGTGTATGTGTGTGTGTGTGTGTGTGTGTATAACAGCTAAGGTTATGATGTTAAGCGGCTTAGGGATGCTAAATGGATTAAGTGTTTTGTTGACACATAGTAAAGTAATCTGGTTAGCAAAGGCGAGATACTCCTCTCCTCTCTATCTGCCTGTCTGTTCTCATCTCTCCTATTCACTCCTTCCTTTTCCCCATTTCTGTCACACCATTGTGTCTTTCTCAGTATCTCAGTTCATCCCTTGTACCTTGCTCTCTTCACACACATACACACACACACGCACGCACGCACGCACGCACGCACGCACGCACACGCACACACACACACACACACACACACACACACACACACACACACACACACACACACACACACACACTTGCACAGAGCACACATTTAGACCTAAAGAGATTGGGCAGGGGAGGTCAGCTAATATATTTTAAGCTCCTTACTATGGCGCATAACTAGACATCTGTCTAGTTATACTAGACATCTGTCTAGTTATGTGCTAACTGTGTTAACTGTCATCTATTGTTTCATTCATGTACACATTAATGACATGTTATCATTTTCCTCTGCTCTTTAGTTATGCGGACATCTTACAGTTTTTTACGAGTCCAACCCTAACCCTAACCCTAACCCAGTGGCCAAACTGAAGCCACATGTGCAAAACTCTAACTCCAGTCTGCATTACCAACAGTCACCTGAACTAAACAGTTACTCCTGCAGACTTTACACTACTCAATAGTTTAATTAAAGAAAAGATATAGATTTTATAATATACCAATTTTTACGTAAGGTTAACAAGAAGGAATGAAAATCTGCAGTTTGCTTCAATATGGTATTTTGTCTCTAGTAATTTATGGAATTACTGAAAAAAAAAAACTAAAGGTACATATTAGTGTGACTGATCTGACTGATGCCTCTCTCCAGAAGTTTTCTTCATCACATTGGAGTCTGCATCATCTCCAAATACTAATGAATGTGGTGTTTCCATTGCTTTCACCTCCATTACTTTCTGAAAAACAGAGGTTACATACAACAGTGTAACCTTAGACATTTGACCTGAGTGTTGTGAATGTTGTGGTTAGAGCCATGGGATATGTGTGTAGAGTTTTGAAAACTGTGTTCAAGCAATAAAAAACAAACTACAGGTCCACATGAACTGCTGCTGTGCAGACTGGAGTTAGAGTTTTGCACACACGTTACTCCAGACCGTGGTAAACACATTTGAAAAATCTATTATGCGGCTTGCCATTTTGCCCTATTCATGTCAAAATACTTCTGATGAACTCAGCTAACACACATAACACAAAGCTTCTTTTTTCAAAAAAAAACATCCTTTGATTTTTAAAATATTTTTTAATATTAGAAAATGCTATAAATCTATTATGCGGATTGACCTTTTGACCTATTCATGTCAAACCACTTTTGCTGAACTCAGAACTCCCCTACACATAACACAAAGCTTCTTTTCTCAAAAAAAAAACATCCTTTAATTTTATAGAATTTTTATTAGACAAAAATTGCACAAATTACGCACAAACAAATTTGTGTAGGTAACTATGAAAACACCAACTTTGACATGTCTCAACCAAAATAAATGCTACCAACACGAAACTTTAGATCCTAGTTTGCCATGACCCTCTGGGGGTCCCCCACACATTTTAAGAAGATCGGCCATTAAGGGGCGCTGTAGCCAACGTAGACCAGTTTCGGCCCTTCTACTCAATCAATTTTAATGGGATATTTGCAACGGCAACGTACCACAGACCTTGCGGCTCACACATGTCGATATTTACTGACGTTTGCCTCCTCACCGTTATGCTTTGGGTCCCACTTTCGCGCGCTCCCCGGGTCGTCGGGGGCTACTCACGACCCTGTCATAACTGCTCGCAGTTCTAGTTATTTATTGTTTTTCACACAGTGTACACTGAAACAATTCTTCTGGAACATGTCCTATTCCGGTTGCTGGAGTGCAGAGATCTTGGAACCATCTTCTGCATGAGTCAAATTGGGTCTACAAAGATAAAATAAAATAATAAAAATAATACAAAAATATTTAAAAAAAATCAAAGGATGTTTTTTTTGAGAAAATAAGCTTTGTGTTATGTGTAGGGGAGTTAGCTGAGTTCATCAAAAGTGGTTTGACATGAATAGGTCAAAAGGTCAATCTGCATAATAGATTTATAGCATTTTTTAATATTAAAAAATATTTTAAAAATCAAAGGATGTTTTTTTGAAAAAAGAAGCTTTGTGTTATGTGTAGGGGAGTTAGTTGAGTTCATCAGAAGTATTTTGACATGAATAGGTCAAAATGGCAAGCCGCATAATAGATTTTTCGAATGTGTTGAATATCCAATGTCCAATATAAAACCAACTTTACCACAGTTTACTCCAGTTGTGCCCACTGTCGTCTAGCAATCGGAAAAAAACTTTAACAGTAATATAATTGGAGTGTAGTACGTATTTTAAAGATTTGACATTTTTTTAATTATGTACCCATTTATTCAAAATGAGCAAGACAAATGTAACAGATACCTTGTGTGCATCTGAGGACTTTTTTTAAGGAAAGACACCTGCATCAGTGTGTTTAGGACAGAAAATGTAAATGTATCTTCCTTTTTCTGTCCCCGTAGTTGAGATCATCAATATCAAGTAACTGGGCAGCCAGCTGGGCACCCATGGGTTCAGACACCACAAAAGTGTTTACGTCAGTGTGTGTGTGTGTGTGTGTGTGTGTGTGTGTGTGTGTGTGTGTGTGTGTGTGTGTGTGTGTGTGTGTGTGTGTGTCCACAGGGGAGCCAGCCAGACGTCTCTGGTCTAATATTTCCTCTCAGGAGAACAAATAATGCAGAGGCCTCT
>NC_050176.1:37900908-38005908 GCF_008315115.2 Sander lucioperca
CAGATTACCAGAGTGTTAGGCCTGCAGACTATTCAGATATAAACTGTGAACGTACCGTAGTGCAACTCACATTAGGATGCACATCTTTAATATAATGAATCATTTGTATAAAATACACGTAGATTCTCTTATACCAGTTCCTCAGATTTAAATGATATAAAATAACATGTATTTAAATGAATACATCTTACTGTAGACAAAAAAATGATTCAAGGCCCAAAATTATGTAATTATGTATCATTAAAGAGAAATACAAAACCAAGGCCATGACAAAAAAAAAAAATCAGAAATTTAGTATTAAATCTTTAAAAGGGCAACATTTCAGCAATACAAAAAGACTGAGTCATCCCACACTTTGGACTACTGGACGGTTATAAGGTTTGTGAGGAACCAGTAATCAGCCAGTTAACTCAACAACAGTGATTTCAAGATGAGTGCCATGATGAGTCTCTGATTAACGACACAGAATTAGCCAAATTAACATAACACTGGTTATTAATGGAGAGGCCTTAATCTAAACAGATATGTGGTTTTACAGTATGGCAGCCAAAATATGCATTCATAAACATTATTCAAGTCCATGTGTGAAAATTGATGATTGAGTGATGATTTTAAATAAGTTAAAAAAAAAAACAAAAAAAACCTGCAAAGCCAAGACATGAATTGAAAACAAAAAAAAAAATGATGGTCATGGCAAAATTGCCTAAAAAATCTGATCTGCTTTAAAATGCCTGTCAGCATCATATACTAATATTAAAATGTATTTTTTTTTTCTAATTGCCCATGGAATTTTTTTTGGAACAGTTGACAGTTCACTTTTTTATATTGGAAACATGCAGACTGGGTAAAGTATTTCATGAGTGGATTACACATTTAAATGACCTTTTTCATTCAATTTAATAAGTCATCAGGAGTAACTCTTTCACATCAACTGAAAATGGGCCGAAATCAGGTTCAAATAACACGCGTGATAATCCTTTGAAATATAAATGAAAAGAAGACAAACAAATCATCTGTAAAATCTCAGTATGTGCCTCTTCATCTTTAATCAGCAAATGAAAAGAGAAATTATAAAAGCTTTCCGTAATTAATGGCACAACAAGAGATAACGAGTGCTTCCGTTCAATTAAAAGTTATATTAATTTTAAATGAGCTCCAATTAGGCCAGCAGTGAAAACGAAGGAGATAAGATGATTGAGTAATTATGATTTTTTCATTTCTCAAATATTGACGCTGCGTTAATTGGAGCTGGAGAACAATGAACGTGCTCTGTGGTTGAGCTTCTTTTTCCCCTTTTAATGTGCTATGTTTTACCATTTTCTTTATTTCCTTCACACTACTTTGATGTGTCATTATCCTGTAGCCTTCATCATACATATTCTTTATTCATTATTTTAACATTTCTTTCCACTCCCCTGTCCCACCTGCATCCATTCATATGTGGACCATTAATGTGTTAAGTTTTAAAAACACATGCCCAAATACCAAATAATACCAAGGAAAATTAGGATTTACGTTATCACAGGATTGGTCATGCATTAAATCCATGTGTGAGTTAATGACATGTAAATCCTACATTAAAGAAACGGTCAAAAAAAGGAAATCCATAATTGGAAACTGATCTGTGACAAAACAATTCACTCGGTTCAGAACTGAGCATTATCAACATGAGAACATTAAAGTAAAAAAAAAAACAAAAAAAAAAAACAATACAGAAGCAATTAACATGACATTACAGTTAAAAAAAAAAAAAACTAAACAGAAGCAATTAACATGACATTTGGAGAAGCTGAGTCTTGTTGCATTAAGTGTGCGAAGACAGATAACCAAACAGAAGAGGCAAGGGCAACATATGTGTCTGTGCAGCTCTCACCTTGTCTGTTATAATCATCCTGTTCGCGGTGAACCATGTCCTTGTATCCCTTTGTCGTCCCGTACAGCAACCTGTCAGCAGCCGAGGACAAACGTCGTCAGTTGTGTTACTATAATAAAGGAGAGTCCTTCAGAATAAATCCAGTGAAACGCACCGTGCACTGTTGTTTTGTCCTTTTGTTGGGGCTTTTGAGAGCCATAGACCGGTGTTGGTTTGAACATCTTATACATTTACTGGATTATAAATCCAACCTTTAAGGACACCAATTTTCTTTGTGAATGAATAATGTATCGTAAATAAATAAATGTTCTTCCTTGAAATACAGGGAGCATAAGTCAGTACACCCCTATGTTAAATTCCCATAGAGGCAGGCAGATTTTTATTTTTAAAGGCCAGTTATTTCATGAATCCAGGATACTATACATCCTGATAAAGTTCCCTTGGCCTTTGGAATTAAAATAGCCCCACATCATCACATACCTTTCACCATACCTAGAGATTGGCATGGGGTACTTTCCATAAAATCATCTCTCTATCATCTCTTTATCAGGATGCATAGTATCCAGAATACTATGCATCCTGATAAAATTCCCTTGGCCTTTGGAATTAAAATAGCCCCACATCATCACATACCCTTCACCATACCTAGAGATTGGCATGTTTTTATGTTGGTTAGCCTAATAGCTGGTTTGATTTGCATTGAGAAATGATTTTATGGAAAGTACCCCATGCCAATCTCTAGGTATGGTGAAAGGTATGTGATGATGTGGGGCTATTTTATTCCAAAGGCCAAGGGAACTTTATCAGGATGTATAGTATCCTGGATCCATGAAATAACTGGCCTTTAAAAATAAAAATCTGCCTGCCTCTATGGGAATTTAACATAGGGGTGTAATTACTTATGCTCACTGTATTTTAAGGAAGAAAAATTATTTATTCACGATACATTATTCATTCACAAAGAAAATTGGTGTCCTTAAAGGTTGGATTTTTCCTAATTTTTTTAATTAAGGCATTAAGATCAATTTCCAAAAGATGATTTTTTTATTCCTCTTTTTAGTCAAATTTAGCATGGGTGTACTCATTTATGCTGAGCACTGTATATATATATATATATATATATATATTCTTTTTTTTTTTCTTCCAAGAATCCATTGAAGTGGCATACACATTAATTTTGCACTGTGATGCCTGTCTGCTAGTCTGATGTATAAAGCATGTGCTCTACTGAATCAAGGCTGGTTGGTAAAAACCCAGCACTCTGGTCAAATTCATTCAGTGAGTATGAAGCAGTTCAAACTATATTCAAGGAAATGTTATTTTTGCAGGTAGCTCAAGGTGCCTTACATTAATACAAAATAAAAAAAAAAAACACAGGTAGGAAGAATAATTTATTCCACATCTACTGTGTCATATCTAGGCTGCTATTCCAAACTGAATATGCATCTCAACACCAACGCATGCACGCATTAGAATGCATTTAAAGTCCTACTGTAGCTCAGGCAACTAACTTAAACTGTAAATAATCAATATAACCAGGAAGGGTTTTTTTTTTGATCCTCCCTGGTGAACAGAGACTGTAGCTACCAGTTCCTCTCTGGACTTATCAGCAGAGATGTGACTGTACCAAACCCTCTGTAGGTCCAATCGTATTCAGAAATACGTATTTTGGTCTACTCAAGACAAAGATGTTATCCAGTGGGTTTCGACAACGTGCCATTATAATGTGTATAATCCCAGTTCTAACCTGGTCTGGTCTTGGTGCTGGTCGAAGGCCTTGAGTGTTTCGCTGGAGGAGTAGGACTTCTGAGTGGGGACCCGGAGTCCCTGGGGGCCAATAGCACAGTCTTCGCTGTCCCCTGATGAACCTAGCATAGATACACACACACAACACACACACATACACACACACACACACACACACACACATAGGCACAACATCATGCAAACACACTCACAGACACCTAAAAGCCCTACCAAAACATGTTAACACATTTTGCCATTCCTCCAGACTGTGGCTGGACTGAATTGTTTACAATTTTAGCGTCCTAGTACAGATCACTTCTGGGTCACGCAATTTCTTGTCAGTTGAAAATATCAAAATTCAATGAAACGTTTGTAATCCGTTTATTTTCCATTCTTCATTTGAGCACAAAATCGGAAACCATTTTTTTTTTTTCATTTTGGTTTTGGAAACGAGTATTGAGAAAACAAGTCATTTTCTTTGCTTTTTTTGTTTTATTTCTAAAAACGAATGAACGAATGATACACGGATTCAGAAGCCCTGAGAGGTGGAGACAGGTCATTCATGATCAGTTTAGTGTTCATTTGAGTTGAGATTTTATATATATATATATATATATATATATATATATATATATATCAATACAGCTGCATGCTATTATTCACACCCAACACAAATGTGATCTTTCAGTGTCACTAGTCGTGTTTCCATTCAATTGTTAAAGTGCTCATATTATGCTTTTTGGCTTTTTCCTTTTCCTTTATTGTGTTATATATCTTTTTGTGCATGTTATAGGTTTACAAAGTGAAAAAGCCCAAAGTCCACCCCAAAGGGACTTACCATCTCCAACAGAAAACACTGTTCACAAACTGCTCCAAACAGCTCTATTGTAGTCCAGCCTTTACTTCAGAGACAAACGTGGTCACTTTGGAACACACGTTATAATGCTCACCTAGCTGCTAGCGTGGCACGCCCTCATACTCTGCTTCTGACTGGCTAGTAGTCCTTACCTAGGTACTGCTCATGTGCGACTCCCAACAAAGATGGAACAGAAGTGTGATGCCTCACTCTGTAGCTAAAACAGAGAGCTCAACACATATGTACGGCAATGTGCAGTACAACAAAAATATGGTGTTTTTTGAAAATGAAACCATGTAAACCTATTCTGATATAGCCTCTAAACACAATTATGAACCTGAAAATGAGTATAGTATGAGCACTTTAAGCAAATTTTAAGCGAACCCTTGAAATGTCGCTAAAAAGAAATGTGAATTAAGTGCGTTTCCATCAACTGGTTTGGAGCGAATAACCTAGGCTACAGCGTAGTTTGGTATAGATGTAGTTTCACAACTCACCCAGCTACGAGAGAAAATGGAGAGAGGTTTAGTTCAATTGAGCAACTTTTAATTGTTCTTTCATGTTTTCTTTTCAAAGACACATTACGGGAAGACGCCAACAGGAAACGGCTAATCAGTCCTATGAGTTAAATGTTCCATATAGACCTGTTGACCTCTTTTTTCACAAAGGCAAAAACCACCTCAAAGGGAGCATAAACTTGTATTTTCTTCTGTTTCCATCCAGCTTTTCTAATATTACTCTACTCATAACACTTCCAAATAAACAGAGCAGGATATACTATGACATATGGACTTTTTATTTACAGCAGATGATTTATTTGTTGAGGAGGCAGTTTCCCTGGCTGCAAGGAGGTTGATTTTTCTTCTTCATCTGGCCTGAAATCCAAACTCTAAATCTGTGCAGTAAAGCCCTGAAAGCCGATATTGTAGGGCTCCTAGGAATCAGCTACAAAGTTGTAGGTTGCTCTATGGAGGACTGCTTTCTCTGCAGTGGACTAAGTATAGCCTCAGGCCAGCTGGAAAAATCAGCCAGGACCTTTCACATGTGCTGCACAAGGAAGATCAACTTCTGCCTTCTGGGAAGCACAACTAGGTATATTTACGTGTTTTCCTAACACATAAATAACTCGGCTCGCACACGGTCTTCTAAAGTGTGGGAGAATTTTACTCTTAATGCCAACAACAACGTGGTAGTCTGTAGACTTTGTAAAATGCATCCCTGAGTTAGGATAACAGCAGCAAAACACCGTAAGTCCTGCTCACCTTTTTGTCCCTTTCCCTCCCAAGTAGAGTTTAGATTCTCTGCCTGAGCCCGAGCCCGAGCCCGAGCCCGAGCCCGAGCCCGAGCCCGAGCCCGAACGGGCCGGGTCGGACCGATATTTCCTACCACTATCCCCAGGCCGGGGCAAGCAGTGATCAAGCAGTTGTGTTTTTTTAATCATTACTTAGCCTAATTGGGTGGGGAGAAAGCTATGCCTCTCTAGCTTCTCCCGTAGCTCTGGGTATATGTCCTGACCTGCACTGACTTGAGTGTGAGGTAAACTGCGCTAAATCGTGTCTCCCCCATCTGTAGCACTGTCTTCCATAATTGCGCAACCAGGCCAGATTGTTTCAGATATCTCACGAGTCCTTTATAACGTCAGTTTAAAAAATAATCGTTTGGGACAGCCCTAACATAAACTGTGATGGATGTTTACAGCTGAAAGTTGTACTAATATCGGCTTTATTTTCTCTTCTTCATTTACTTTTTAACTATTAAATTAATCGCCAACTATTTTGATAATCGATTCATTGGTTTGAGTAATTATTTAAGAAAAAAAAGTACAAATTCTCTGCAGCTTGTTAAATGTGAATATTTCTCCTCTGTGACAGTAAACTGAATATCTTTGAGTTGTGGACAAAACGAGACATTTGAAGACGTCATCTTGGGCTTTGGGAAACCATGCCATTTTCTGACATTTTATAGACCAACAACTAATTGATTAATCGAGAAAAAAATCGAAAGTTGCAGCCCTATTCTCTTCCAAATTAGTCTGACCTGGGGTGTTAATGTTTATATTACTGATAGCAATGATAGCTAAAACTAAATAAGACCGATGGTTGTATGAAACCAGAATTTTTGTGTGCCACACACTGTAAAAAGTTTTGGCAATACATACTGTACTTAAAGGTATAATATGTAAGATTGTATATATATATATATATATATATATATATATATATATATATGTTATATTTATATGTAAGATATATATTAGACATGTATAGAGTAAAACAAAAATAATCCCTCTCAATCATCACTCATGACCAAAACCAAACAGAATCTGCAGATTAGATGGAGTTTTATTTTAATTTCTTTTAATTCGTTGAAATTCTGCAGAAAATCCTGTGGAATTCTGTGGCCGCAGATTCGGTATGACCCTGCTTATGACCCACTAGGAGTGCGTGGCGGTGTCTGTATCTGTAGAGACCCTGCCCTCAGCCAGGATTTTCTCTTTTCTTCTTATTTTGCTGAGTGCGGGACATTTATAGGCGATAGCATAGAGCCTTTGTGCCCCAAGTGGGTGAAACCTCCAGCCAATCACAGTGTGCACACTGCAGCTCCTTCTTTTTTCCAACCGCTGCTTCGCCCCTCAGTGTCTCACATCGACGCACAAGTTTAACTGACACAGACACACAGAAACAGACAGTATGAAGCTTTGCATTCACACCAAAATCTGCAATGTGGCACCTTCCTGCAACAACCTTCTCTCTCTCGCTCGTTGAGGAGCCCACAAAAGATACATATTATACCTTTAAGGTTCATAGGTAGAGAGGGAATATATATGTATATATACAGTATATAATCACCTTTATTTAGGGGGGATATTAAGGGGGGAGACTCATTGAAAGCAATGCTCTGTTTTTCAGGAAAGCCCTGGTCACATTCACACTGGAGACCTGTCCAGTACAACCACAGTCTGATCTCTGGCTGAGCGGTTGTGAGCAGTTTGGGTTAAGGGCCTTGCTCAAGGGCACCTCAGTGGTGGCTGTTTCTCATACCCAGACTGATCCTGCCGGCCCGGGGGATGGAACCGAGGTCACAAGCTCTCTAACCTTTAGGCCACCACTGCCCCTTTGGTCTTTAATTAATAATGTGATCTTCTCTTCACCTTTGATATAATAAAAATGCACTTCGACAAACACCTGGTTTGTCAACAGGGGGCTCTCACGATAAACATAGCAGCAGTAGTCAGATATATTGTATTCTACCAGAAAGCCTAATTATACATTTATACATATCTGATGAGCCATACATTTAAGGCAGCAAAGGATCTCTGAATGCAAAATGACGTAATTACACAACGTGAACATCATCGAAAAGCTGCAAACCCCGCGATGAAACCATGATGAAACTTTTGCAAGTTCCTGCAATTTTTATTATTTATAATTATTATATTATACATAATTATATTCATAAATATCCCGCATATTCCATCACATTTTTTAAGAAAACATGCCGCATAATCAAGGATTTTTGCCCGCAACAATCACAAAAAAACTCCGCATTTTTCTGGAAGGACTGGTCAGATACGATGCAATAAGCACCCCTCAGCGTGTGTGTGGGATGCAGCGGGCAGCGCAGCAGCTCTAAGGGGCGTGAAGATGACGTAGTATTTAGAGCGAGAACGGTAGCGAGTAGTATTTAAGTCCAAAATTCTGCGTAAGGAGGTTGGTTGGGGTAGTGGATGGGTCAAACAACACAGGACTTTCACCCAGGAGACCGGGGTTTACGTCCCATTCTTGTCCCGCGTGTCACAGAAACGTTCATTTTATAACCCCAGCCACCATCTTTTCCTGAACCCAACTGTTTCGTTCTTTTTTTTTCTAAACGCAGTTGGGTTTAGTAAAAAAAAGAACAAAACAGTCCCGTAAACTTACCTTTTATATGCCCACCCACGATCTTTCCCTAAACCTAACTGCGTCAAAAGTGATGACAATAGTCCCTACCCAGCGCGTTTAGATAAAGCGCGTTTATATATGACGCTAAAGGAGACTTTTTGCGTCAATATCAACCCCAAAGGCACCTGACCAAGCATCCGTACTTTACGCGATGGGAGTGAGAATGTGTCGTGACTTAGCCACTGATAGACTCAACTGAAAAATGAATAAAGAAACAGATAATTGAGAAAAAAGAAAATTAATGCCTCTATGAATAATTGAGCTAACTGAGCTATCTCACCAGTATACGGTCCCTCCTTGTCCCTGCGGTTCTTGGTGAGTGAACAGTATGGACGTCGCTCTTTCACTTCCATAGTGCTTCTGCTTGTGCTGCTGGCAAACATACAGGCATGCTGCTGTACAGCTTCATAGACAGAAAGACAGACAGGCAGAGCGAGAGAGAGAGCAAGAGATAAAAGAAAGAAAGACAGAGAGAGATATGAGATGAAGACAGAGAGACAAAGTCTGGGCTGTTGGGCTCCACCTGCAAACACACACACACACACAGACAGACAAAAAGGAGTCAAATTAAAAACTCTGCATGGATATCAAAGAGACATAATGCTCATAAAAAGGTTCACACAAATAGTTAAGATGCTGAGAGGCTGATTCACATTTCGAGTCAGGTAAGATAGAAACATTGATTTGCAGGTTTGTTTGATCAGACATCTTGTTGTCCGTCTTTATTCATTTGGTTCAGCAATGTTTTTCCTGTAAATGGATTCTTCATTCATACATTCAATGTAGTTTCCCAGTCTACTGAATAGCAAAGCATTGCATTCGTATGGAGGTCACAGAGCTACGGTCATGCCCTTTAACACATGTACCTGCATGCATAGCTGCTCTGACATCTGTTTCATCACAGCGTGCCAGAACACTGCTCTCCTTATGAATGTAAATTAATAGTCACCTCACTGTAACACTTGACAATAACCTGTTTCATCCTCCACTTGTCACTGTCACTCTCCTCAGGGGAATTCCTCTCACCAGCGCTGTTCCAAAACTTAAAGGGTAATTTCGGTATTTTTCAACCTGGACCGTATTTTCTAGGGGTGGGGGAAAAAATGGATACAGCATAGTATCGCGATATTTTCCATGGCAATGCTGTATTGATACACAGACGCCAAGTATCGATCTCTTATTATATATGTGTTGGTCAGATTGTCTGCTTGATAATCCCATTTTGCAGCAACAAAATTGAAGTGAGATGAACAAATTGGAGAACTTTACAAACAGTTTCCTTTTGTGGACATCTTTTGAAATTGGGAAAAATTTGAAGTTGGAAAAAAGGTAATAAATTGCGATGTGTAGCAAAATATTGCAATATGTTTAAAATCGCAATAATATCGTATCTAGTGCTGTCAGTTAAATGCGTTATTAACAGCGTTAACGCAAAGCCATTTTAACGGCAGAATTTTTTTTATCGCAAGATTAACGTTCTTTTTGGCCTAGCAAACTTTGTAGTTTTTTTCACATGCTGTTGCAACAACTAGTAACGTTAGAAAAACTACAACACCACACCGGATCTAGCTAGACCGGAAACAAAATAAAGAGTAGTAGGCTAACATTACCTTTTGAGTGGATGGAGAGCGCGAGACGCCGAAATGGATGCCAATAAGATTCTGAATGGAAAGTTTACTTTTAAAAAGTTGCCAAATGGTTCCATTGGCAAGACCAAAGTGATCTGTGTGTTTTGTCGTTGTGAACTGAACTATCATCGCAGCACGTCCAGTCTGAAATACCACTTGATGGCCAAGCACACAGCTGATGCCAATTCTCGCCCCCTCGTCAAAGCCAGGAGACAAAAGCACAAAGCCAGGCCGATCCATTTTTCCATGTTGATAAGAGCATCAAAATGAGAAAAAATAATGGGACAAAAAGAAATCAAGGGACATTTAGAATAGATAAAAATGTGTGATTAATTGCGAGTTAACTATTACATTAATGCGATTAATGGTGATTAAATATTTTAATCGTTTGACAGCACTAATCGTATCGTGACATAAGTATCGTGATGATATCGTATCTCGAGGCCTCTGGTGATTCCCACCCCTACTATTTTCCCATGCATTGGTCTACATGACCAATAAACATAAATCTCTGAAACTACACTAAAAGGCTCAGATTGTTATTCTAAGTGTCTGACAACATTATGGAAATGATCCCTACAGAGAAAGACCTTTTTGTTAAAGAGTAAAATCCTTTTTATCTAACCAGAAACAGCTCCAGAATTGCCAGCGCCAAACTTACCAGACTCCATTTAAATAAACTATACAGTACTTCTGGCGTGTATAGAGCCAGCCTGTTTCCACATGTAAATGGGGCAATTAAGGGTTTATTTCAGACAAACCAGAGTGGTGATTGTTGGAACAGTGGAAAGATGAACCAAGACACGCTTTTGAAATGTTTTGTTGTTCAATTTCTGTCGTCTTTAAATGAAGTGTGTTAAAAAATAAAAATAATTAAAAAAGAGTCTGGAGGGTTTTAAACAAAAAGGATCCTAGCCTTTAACAAAAAGCTCTATCTTTATAGGGATCATTTCCATAATGTTGTCAGACACTTAGAATAATAATCTGAGCCTGTCAGCGGCAAAAACAGCACTTTTAATGGATGTAAATTGAAGGTGCACAATTGCCCAATATCTTACATTATAGCTTGTTTCAATGCTGCCAGCTGCAGTGGTCTTGCTAAATACTGGACCAATTTTAAAGATTGTTGTTCCCATCAGTCACTTAGACACAAAAACATGGGAAAATAGGGTCTAGTTAAAGAAATCTATATTATGCAATCTTATCTTTGCATAACCGAAACAGTAGAGCAGGTGGTGCTGTGTACCATGGCTATAGTAGGACTGTAATGATGCAGGCATCTCACGGTTGTGTATAATTCGTGACCAAGCTTAAAGGCTAACAAATTGTTCCTTTTAAAATGCACAAAAACAGTTTCCAGTTCCACAGTTTGTTTTCTTACACATGCATTTGTCATACATAAAATCCACTTTGTAAGGATATCAACATCCCTTTATTTAACAAGCATATCCTTCTCCACCTGTAACTAAGGGGAAAATGGAAAGCTGAGAATGAACTCAGGGCAAAGCTGATTGTTCTTGAAGTCTCCAAGAGGTTTGTTTGTTGTTCTCAAAACTATGTTTTCCATCTTCAGAGAAAAAAACAACTTTGATATGTGAATGCATTTAACTCGATTGTGCCATCTGGCATTTAATGTATGTTAACAAAAACAGTGGAGTGGAGCAGCAGCACATTCATCTTCCCATATTCCCTTTAGTTGCATTATACAACACAGAGCAGTACAGAGCAGTAGCCTGAATGCATATTAAGGCAATGCAAATTGGTGAAAAGAGGCAAACAGATGCACGTCTTAATTAATCAATACATTTAAGTAATCTATTAAAGTGCCCATATTATGAAAAAATCACTTTTTCTGGGATTTGGGGTGTTATGTTGTGTCTCTGGTGCTTCCACACACATACAAACTTTGAAAAAAATCCACCCATGCTGTTTAGAGTGAGATACGGTTTCTGAATGTGTCCTGCCTTCAGTCTCTGGGTGAGCTGTTCAAAATCGGCACGGCTTATGACGTCACAAGCCGAAACAAGCAGGCAAACCGCAACCATTAGCTCGTTAGCATGCTAACGCTAATGCTAACGCTAGCATGCTACCTTGTTCTCAATAGCAAAGCACTGCTACAACACACACAAGTTCACCATAATCTACAAAAGAACTACTTCCATGTGCGCCCTCATTTAGAAGTCTCCCAGCTAATCCTGCCTTGTAACTGACCGAAGTTGTAGAAACAGCCTTTCTTTTACTGTCTATGGAGCTAGCTAGCTGACATGATCTACATCTGAGCTACTGAGCATGTGCAGTGCAATCAAAGATAGTACAGAAGAAGAAGAAGAAAAGAGGTCTCACTCTGTAGCTAAAACAGAGACCAGCTGAAAAGAGGATCTGCAGCAGTGAGAGAGAGCGGTGCAGTACAACAAAAATATGGTGTTTTTTGAAAATTAAACCATGTAAACCTATTCTGGTACAACCTTAAAATACAATTATGAACCTGAAAATGAGCATAATATGGCTGCTTTAAGTAAAATGCTGTTTTGAGAAGGTTCTGTTTTTCTCGATTTTATATCACAGTTAATTTAATATCTTTGGGTTAGTCCGACGAGACGAACATTTTGAAAACGTCACCTTGGGCTCTACAAAACTGGGATGGGAACTGTTCAGGATTTATAGATTTACAAATTTTAGCCAAAAGACATAAAGAGCAAAAACATTTCAACTATCAAATTCATGCAAATGTATTATAAAATTCACTTCCATTCGTATCTGCATACAGCTAACATGTTGTACTGGAACGTGTAATGCAGAACTTGGGTGCATGGCTCCTAGTCAAGTGTTGAGGGGATGATTTATTGGTATTCAATAGGAGTATACATATGTATATAAACTTACATTAGTCCATGACTTTAGCCTGACAAAGAAAAATCTTTAAGTTAGCTTTAAATTATGATAGCATAGCCTTCATGCAGAATTGCTTATTGTCGGTTTATGAATGGCCCTCTTGCCAGGCCTGCTGGTTTTTGTGCTGCTCTTTATGCTGAGTTATAAGTAATGAGGTAGAATAGATCCTGCGATGGGACAGTAAGCTGATGGGATGGATCTACAGGACGTCAGCATTTCTTTGAGTCATGTGTGCCTCTTTGGATACACATAGAGTCAAATAGAATGCTGCTGTCACTGGGGAGTTTTACAGTAAGAGCTTAACATGAGCCTTGGTACGAAGGACAGTATATCACCTGGAAGCAGCAAATAAATCAGTGCTGGCTTTCAAAATGGGTCTACAGTAGCTTTCATTCTTTGAGAGATAGGTGGACAGAAAAGAGCTGTTATTCTATTGTGTGTGACCACACAGAAACCCAAATGTTGTAGGAGAAAAAGACGTAGACACGATGTAGGCAAGAGACGAGAGGGATTCATAACACAATAAAATGTGTGGCAATATTATTTTTGACTTTCTTGAAACAATACCTTATTCAGACACAGACAAGAAAGGTAAAAGGAACCAAATGGATCTCAGCGAAAATTCTGGCAGGAAGACTTCTAAACTTAATCACATTTCTCTGTCTTCTAAAACTGAACAGATGTTAGAGGTGCTCACTTTTATCTAACCAATCAGAAGAGGCCTTGAATTTCTCAAGCCAATCACAGCACGACAAACATGTTTTAAACCTGTCTCTCTCTGCTGCTCAGTTGTCATTTCAGGCTAAGAATACAACCCTCCTCCTCTCCTTGCTCCTCCGGCCTTCATCCTGCACGGCTCCTGTTTCCTCCTCCGACAAGACTGCGTTGGCTCCTCGGTTCGATATTCGGGTTCCTCACACCACACTTCTGGATCAGCTTCTGGCCTTCTAACCCCCTAATTATATATCATTTAATAATGATGGAGTCTAATCTCCAAAGATTGTACATGTCATATCATGCATTCATACAATAAATCTTTGCATATCTGCAACGAAGTCTCTCCTGATTGAAATACAACTGGCTTGAGTGAGAAGAGAGTCAGTTTGCAAGATGAGACACAGAGAGAGGTTGCACAAGGCTGAGAGAGGGAGGGGGAAGTAAAGACAGCCAGTAGTGGTCAGACAGCTTTAGAAACCGTCCACTTAATCTGAGACACTGAGCCTTAAATCCCCTACCTTCTGGACCTGCACGCATGTGTGTTATTAATGTGCATGTTTGTTTGTGTGGTTGTGTCTTGATGCACTTTGCTGCCGGACTACTTGGTTTGTGCATTCTATTCTATTGTGTTTTTTAAACTGAATATTTTAACAATCATAATTACTATCCATGTTCCAAAAAGTGAAGAAAAGGTAGCACATGTCAGCTTCCCAAGTTAAGGAGGACAAAATACTGTCATCCTCCTTAAAATGGGATCCTGAGATGTGCTACCTTTTCTTCATTTCATCAGATTTTGGGTTTAGCACTCCATCAAGAATCTCCATAGTTAAAACACAACCTCCTTTTTTAACTCAGAATTAACATCAGTTTATATAATTGTATCTTTAATGACAGCAAGACAAGAAGTACTTTGCCATCAAAGTCGTTCATAGCTGCTTATTTTTATTCAGAGTAATGTGGATCGATCGGCAGGAGGAAGACCGCACACATAACAACAACATGCAAAGTATAAAGAAATGTGCACCATCGAGCCAGTATGGTGCCAGCTGCTAATGATACACATGATATTCATATATTAACTGCTGATCTGCATTGGGGTGGATAATCATTGTGTGCCGTGCTGTGAGTAAGGGCCGTGTTGGCGGGGGATGGGGGGGGGGCTGTATATATTTATTCTCTCAGAGTTGATGTTAAGTGCATTTTAGTTTCTTCTCACAAACCAAGCCTGAATAGAAAATAACTTTAATTTCATGTATTGATGTATTGAACTCAGCAGTTCTAATATACACATAGATACAATACATATCACGGTTCCAAACTGTACCAAACTGTTACATTTTGTGAATTGTTCCACCTCTCTAATCAATTGTTTTAGTTGGATTTAAATAAAAAGGTTGATGATTGATCGTGAAATCATTTGGATGATGTTTATGTTAAAGATCCCTTTGAATGATTTTAACTAATGATAATGTAGAAAAACAAAAGATTTTCACATTCATTATAGCAGGGCTTAGAGTGTGCTCATAAACATTATTCATTATTTATATATATATATATATCCGAGTGGATGGTGAAAAGAATTCAGATTAAGGACTGGGACTTACTCAATTTCCCTGGGACTCATTTAAATGACCACCCGGGGACTCACTACATTGGAAACCTATCAACATCACTGGTGTGTGTGTGTGTGTGTGTGTGTCTTGATGTGTAACTGAGTGTGAGGATACTGTGTATTTTTGTGCACTGTGTGTACACAAAGTGGCTGGAGTTTTGAAGAGGCATTTTGCTAACAGCTTACCACAGTAGAGCTGTATGCTGCTTCTGTTAATCACTCTGCTATTAATTTTTATGTTCAGTGAACTGCACGGCTTCAAGGGTTCCCAAGAATACACGCATTATGTGCTCGGTGACATCTCTCCCTATTTCTTTTTCAATCTCCTCTATCTCACTCTATCTTTTATTCATATCTCATCTGTCTTTCCTGTTCCCCTCTTTTCACACATCATGACTGACGATTGGAGAGCGGAGAGTCACAAACAGACAGAGAGATGTGTTTAACAGCCTCCCATTCCCTCTGTATTTTACCTCTGCATCTCAAATTCTGTAATGAATGTGTCACCTTGCTCCTGGCTGGAAGACGCAGGATTTTACATAAAACATAAGCTCAGCTCATTGTCTCATGATGGTCTGACAATGTATCAGTAACAACAACAGCCTGTGATGTAACTCTGAGAAGGGTCATTCTGCAAATATACCGTATTTGTCCGAATATAAGACGTTTTTTATTTTCTCCTGAAAATACATCTGAAAAAGTGGGTTTGTCTTATATTTGTGGTCTAGACCAGGGATCTTCAACAGGGGGTCCGGGACCCATAGGGGGTCCTCAGAATCAATGCAGTGGGGCCTTCAAATTATTGTGAATTTTTGTAAGTTTTTTCAAAAATGTACTTTTTTTTGTACTATATTTCACTCAATTGTAAATATTTTGTCGAAATAATTAATAATTTCAGCTTTTTTTTAACAGAAAAATTAGGTATGCTATAATTTCATATAAATAAGGTTTATTGACCATGAATTAAAAAAAAAAAGTGTAAAGCTAGGTAGTGAAGAAATGCGCACAAAAAAGCGCCTAAAAAAGGGTTAATTTTTAACTTTTAGGTGGGAGAACAACAAGTTGCATGGTCGACGGGAAGACAACAGGGTGAAGTGCATTTAATAGATAAAATATGCAGAGCATGTAGGAAAACAACAGATCCACATCTGGTCTAGAGGCTCCTGGCTTTGTGTATTAGCCTCAGCACCTGTTGACTGAATCGTAATTTGTGCACAAATTAGACGCGATGAACACAGCAAGACGTTGAAACACAGGTGCGTAGCAACTTCCTGATATCCAAAAGGACGTGTCCAATGGCTCCCAACAGGTGAGGCAGCCGCTGTGTGCCACTGACACTTGATGGAATAAAAAAAAAAAAACTGTAGCGCTGTAAATTATTTAATCAACTTCTCTCTGTTGAGGAAGCTCTTGTGGAGTGCTCCTCAACTCTGAAGGAGAAGCTCTTGTTTTAGATAGCATCTTAGTTTTTCTAATCAATTGGCCCCTTCTTTTGTCACAGTCTGTACACAACAGCTGTCTCAGCTCTGCCAAAACCACACAGCTCCCCCTGGAGCACACATTTCTTCCTCATTCTTCTTCTGGCTGGTTTACCAAACAGCACATTGTTAGTAATGCCCACTGCTGAAGGGATGTCAGCTGGGTTCAAGTGTGAGAATGCTACAGGTCAGGCCAACTGCTAGCGCTTTTGGGGATGGAATTGTTATTTATTTTGACAAAGGCATGATCATTTTTGCCTTGATGTTAAAGCTTTAGTACTAGGGCTGTCAATCGATTGAAAAATGTAATCTAATTAATTACATACTCTGTGATTAATTAATCGGAATTAATCGCATACATAATTAACGGTGCCTGAACCGATACTTTTTAAGAAAGTAAAAAAAGAAAAGAAAAAAAAAGGGCACTAAACAACAGTTGGTGACATTAAAGAACGGCTTGTTTATTGCTACTATCAGCTCCACACAACTCTCTCTGTATTTCTCAGTATGACTATGTTCAGAAGATTGTGGCAACTTTCCCGCGCAGAAACTCGAGTGAAGATAATTACCTGAAGAGTCCATCATGTTTTTATAATCCTTCTATAATCCGTCCTCCTTGGCTACTAGCAACTGCGCGGAAGAGAGGGGGTGGGAGGTGGGGGGTGGGGAGTTGCTTGTATCATGTGGACGCGCCGACAGTTTGTTGTCATTACTTGGAATTCCTCATGGGGGAGACAGAAACTACTCACTATAGCTTTAAGGCAGCATAGCTCAGAAATCCCTGTAAAGGTACTGTACAACATATGGAACAACTACAACTGCTTAATATTAACATTATCTTCTCTGGTTGACAGTGACATAAAAAAAACATAGTTGAGTTGGGGTTAAGTAGCATTAATATTGAATCTGAATTCAAAATCAATCCACAAATATCTGAATTCTATAAAATCCTTAATTAAATGTATATGTGTTTAGCTTTCAATATTTGCAAGTGAATAAAGGTAACAAAAAAAGATACATTTTCTATGTATGTATGTATGTACTGTATGTTAGATGCTGAGATAGAAACAGTACATTTTTCAGAGGCAGCCTAATTAATGTTCACAACCTGCAGCTACCACCTGAAAATGTGCTGAGAACCACAGGATGTGGAATGCTGATAAATAAAATATCTGACACATGTATCGAAATACTGGAGGTCCTGATTCATAACTGTCATGTTGACAAGCATAAATTATGGATGGTAAATGGACTGCACTTCAATAGCGCTTTTCTACTTAACAGACAAAGCGCTTTACATTTGCGACCTCTTATTCTCCCATTCAAACACACACACACACACACACACACACACACACACACACACACACACGCTCTCATAGGTCATTTGTTCAAGCAGCAAGTACGACTCATATTAACGTTTATAGTGGCGGTGCCCTCTAGTGGCCGTAGTAATTCTGACAGGAGTAAAGCAGGAAGTAAGGTAATGAAGTATAAGACCGCCAAACTCCGCTTAAGGTGACAGATGGGTCAAACAGGACTTTTAACCCAGGAGACCAGGTTTGTGTCCTGTTTGAAAAATCAAAGCAAACGGCAACTTTTCTTTACGAACATCACGTTAAGCATCACATGTGTAACTGGAAGTGAAGTAAAGTCTGATTTGAAACCAAACCACAATGTTTTTTTTTTAAACTTAACTGAGTATTTTTTTAAACCGTGGCTGTTACATTGAAAACCGCAGAATACGTTGTCTGGTTCAGATATGAGGACGGAAAGTGCTCCTGTGGGTCGTATTAGAGGGTAGGAATAAACGACCGATATGGTTTGGAGAACTCCCACGTTTGGAATGAAAATTCTCACTTCTGAAATTGACATGATGCAATGACACTGATCTTGTACTTTTTCAACTGCAACAAGTCACAAATGCTCCACAATGCATTTTATATTCTTTTTTTTTTGTTGCATTGTTTGGCTGTACAGATTTTTCATTAGGCGCCCCTCCTGCAGTTTAAAGCAGTATACTCATTCCAAACACAGTGAGCTCACAACAAATGGACCACAACACACAAGACTAAGTTTTGGCAACACACAGCGATATGTGCAAAGAGAGAAGCAGTACGTTTGATGATAGTGCTTCGATGCAGAAATCTGATTGACAATCAATGTGCTATAAGTGACAGCCACAACTTGGCTGTCAGTTGAGTAACACGCTTGTGTGGCACTGCACATTTGGTCTGACCACAGTCCACTGTTTTCTTACATTTAGTAAATTCATATACAAAGTGAGATATTCCAAGTAAAACTCTGGATGAACAAAAGTAAATGAAAAATAAGTGAGATGCTGACAGCAGACGAGGAATATTAAAGAGAAACAACAGGAGAAATAGAAATAGGGAGAGGAGAGAGAAAGATGAAAAGAGTAAAGGTTCAAAACAAAAGACGAGCTGCATGGACGGAGGACGGAGAGGAGACAAAGTGAAAAGAGAATGATGAGAGGCCATGTAGAGGCCTGGAAGGACAAACGGAGTAAACAGAACAAGAAAAAGTTATTAAATGCAAGAACAGGACAGAAAACCATAGCGCAGGGGAGCATTGGTTTCCTTTCAATAGATGAAATGTACGTTTTCAATAGATTCAATGTAAGCCAGACAAATGCATGTTTTTCCAATTAAAATCAAAGAAACAATCACAAAGCCCAAGTGTCTGCTGAGATGAGGGAGGAGGCGGAGAAAAGAGAGGAGAGGAAGAGAGGAAAAAAAGAAATACTGAGAAGGGAAAAATGAAGAAGAAGAAAAAAAAGAAGGGACTAAAGGAGCAGGGGAGGAGAGGAATGGAAGATAAGGGAAAGCAATGATCAGTTTGCTGTTGTTTTTGGTTAATAAGTGAATTACCAGAGCTTGATCGGGTGCTTCATCAATAATTAAATTGTTAATTAAAAACACTGTGCTTCAATGAACAATGAAGGAGGCTAATAGGGATTAAAGAGTCAGTTAAGAATTCCTCTTTATTTGAGTTTATCAATTAACTTTCAACTGCTGTCAGTTGAAAACCTAACTTCTTTGGATTATTTACTCATCATTCGTTATTTTCTTTGATTTTATTTTATTTTTTTCTAGACATATTCCATTCGTCTCAAAACCATAGAAACACATTAATATGCTCATCATTATTTCAAAGACTCAATTCTCATATTCAAATTACTTCCAAGGAAATGTATATACTAAATAACATATGCATCACAAGGATAAGGTACTATCAATGCTCAACTGCTTGATTGAGTTCTCTTGAGCAGTTATTGTTTTCCATCTAAACTGCAAATAGAGACATAGTTCTGCCTGATC
Source organism: Sander lucioperca (assembly GCF_008315115.2). Lineage (NCBI taxonomy): Eukaryota > Metazoa > Chordata > Actinopteri > Perciformes > Percidae > Sander > Sander lucioperca. The sequence goes on from NC_050176.1 coordinate 37,920,993, forward strand.
TTCATCTGGGGTGAGGAGATATTTTGTTTATTTGCTATGTTGCCAATTCATTATTTTTACACTGTATGAATGATTTACATTATTTTTTGAATAAAGAAGTTCATTTTACAGAGGCTTTAGAGAGACTTTGTCTCACAAATAGCATTACCATCCATCTATATTTAAAGTTTATACAGTAACAATTGACGGAAAGTATCTGAATTGGGAGTGTGAAAAAAGAGTGTGAAAAATACGTTTTTACTAGTGCTGTCAAACGATTAAAATATTTAATTGCGATTAATCGCATTAATGCCATAGTTAACTCGCAATTAATCACAATTAATCGCACATATTTATCTATTCTAAATCCTTGATTTCTTTTTGTCCTATTATTTTTTCTCATGTTAATGCTTTTATCAACATGGAAAAGTGAATCTGCTTGCTTTGTGCAAATGTTTTTTTTAAGTTTGTTCTTAGTTGTGGTATCCATGTGCTTCTGTCTGAAGCATAGACTGTTAATATTAATATACAGTCTATGGTCTGAAGTCATTCATTGTCGCCTGGCTTTGACGAGGGGGCGGAGAATTGGCATCAGCTGTGTGCTTGGCCATCAAGTGGTATTTCAGACTGGACGTGCTGCAATGATTCACAACGACAAAACACACAGACCACTTTGGTCAATGGAACCATTTGGCAACTTTTTAAAAGTAAACTTTCCATTCAGAATCTTATTTTATTAGCCTACTACTCTTTGGCCGGCTCGCAAGCCCAAACAAGTGTGTGCGGCGTGCCTGTTGTTCTGTTTCCGGTCTAGCTAGATCCGGTGTGGTGTTGTAGTTTTTCTAATGTTACTAGTTGTTGCAACAGCATGTGACAAAAACTACAAAGTTTGCTAGGACAAAAAAACCCGTTAATCTCACGATAAAAAAATTGACGCTGTTAAAATGGGTTTGCGTCAACGCCGTTAATAACGCGTTTAACTGACAGCACTAGTTTTCGCTCATTTTGTTCTTTCCTTTTCCTCACCAGAAAGCAAAAAAAGCCTTAACATGTATAAAATTCAAAAGGTATGAAATTACATTTTTAGCCATAGAAAGAACAGTGTTGAAGACAACAATAAAGTGATCCAATGGTTTGTAAAGAATACTGATGATATATAATATGTGAAGGTACAGTGATATTACATTGATTCCTTTGTTCAATAAGAGAATGCAAGCTAAAGCCCAGAATAAAAGGTGTGGAATTCTGATTAAAAAAAAAAAAAAAAAAAAGATTTAATGATTAATTTACCAGATGAATGTATGTAGAAATAAATGGGTCTAAGTTTGACACACAGCACCTCTCTGTGCTTTTCACTTCTCACTCTATTGTTGACTATAAAGTAGGACAAAAAAGCCATAAAAAAGATGTTACAAATCTTACGTAACTGTAGCCCTGGGTTATTCACTGTGGAAAGACTGCTGTGGAGTACAGAAACATGATTGATACTAACACTTCTAAACTCTCTGTGCTATGCCTTCAATTCATTCTGTGCCTACAGGTAGAAAGGAAGTCCAGGTGGAGAAAGAGAGCTTTCTAGGGAACACTCCAGAGGAGATTTAATTCTACTGAATACAATGAAGCTGAGAAGGTGATGAATGCAAACCAGCAGAGAGAATAGCTTCACATCATCCAGAGGCTCACAACTTCAATTATTTGTTTTTGGTATTCCACACACAGTGGTGGAATATTACTAAGTACTGTACTTAAGTACAAATGTTGAGGTCCTTGTACTTTACTTGAGACTTTTCTTTTCATGCCACTTTCTACTTCAACTCCGCTACATTTCAGAGAGAAATATTATACTTTTTCCTCCACTACATTCATCTGACAGCTTTAGTTACTAGTTACTTTACACATTAATTAGGCTACACATTTCTGCACACAAAACACGCAGTATAAAGAATTCAATGTTTAATTCTAAATTAAACTAGCCAACAATATAATGGCCTACAAGTACAGCTGAAATAATCAGACCATTGAACACTTAGTTAATTGACCGAACTATTTTGATTGTTTCCAGTTTCTAAAATGCAAGGATTTGTCTGCATTGATTACGTTTACTTTTAAGTACATTTTTCTGATGATACTTACATAGTTTTGCTTCAGTAACATCTTCAATGCAGGACCTTTACTTGTAATAGAGTATTTTTACATTGTGGTATCATTACTTCTACTTAAAGTGCCCATATTATGAAAAAAATCACTTTTTCTGGGATTTGGGGTGTTATTTTGTGTCTCTGGTGCTTCCACACGCATACAAACTTTGAAAAAAAACATCCATGCCGAGTGAGATACGGTTTCTGAATGTGTCCTGCCTTCAGTCTCCGGGTGAGCTGGTCAAAATCGGCAGGACTTTCTACGTCACTAGCCGAAACATATGGTGTGTGCTAACCACTTTCGCTAATACCACATCAGCTAGCTGTTTCTCTAACTTCAGTAGTACGAGGCAGGATTAGCCGGGAGACTTCTTCTAAACAAGGCCACACTTCCAACTTTGCGTGGAATACCTGCAGAACAGGGACATGTAAGTAGTTCTATAGTGTTGTAGCAGTGCTTTGCCATTGAGAACGAGGTGGCTAACCGCTAGCAGTGCTAGCTTCTAGCTAGTAGTCCTTACCTAGCTACTGCGCATGTGCCTCACTCTGTAACTAAAACAGAGAGCTGAACACAGGGTGAAAAGAGGAGCTGCAGCAATGTGCAGTACAACAAAAATATGGTGTTTTTTGAAAGTGAAACCATGTAAACCTATTCTGGTACAACCTCTAAATACAATTATGAACCTGAAAATGAGCATAGTATGGCCACTTTAAGTAAAGGATCTGAATACTTCTTCGGCCACTCACACATTACTGAACATTAAACACTTTGTTGCCAATCATTCACACTGATTTACTGATATCAGTACACACAAGAACAATTTGAGCAAAAGAGAGCAACATGAGGCATTGCATGCATGCTGTATAAAACATGAATACACTGAGTTTGCCTTTGACTGTGGACCATGGCTTTTAATATGAAACGAAAACAGGAAGTGTTGAGGTTTAAAATAAATATACTTTTTCATGTCTATGACATATTCTACAGATATAGACAATAAAACTGTAGTGAACGGTGTTATATTGCTGGTATGATAATCAATATGATAATAATGTAATAATAGATTATTTTCACTGTCAGTTTTGTGGGTCTAGGAGTAAAACATGCTGAAAGGGTTTTTTTTACCTGGACCCTATTTTTCCATGCGTTGGTGTCTAACTGACTAAACGTGAAGAAAAATCTTTGAAATTGGTCCAGTATTGAGCAAGAACGCTGTAACCGGCAGCTGCAAACCGGGCTGTAATGTAGTGCTAGAGGGCAAATGCGCACTGTCAATGTCCGTCCACTAAAAGTGCTTGTTTTTGCCACTGACAGGCTCAGATTATTATTCTAAGGGTCTGACAACATTATGAAAATGATCATTAGAGAGATAGACCTTTTTGTTAAAGTTTAAAATCCTTTTTGTTTAACATGAAACAGCTCCGAGATCGCCATCACCAAAACTCACCAGACTCCATTTAAATAATAAGTACTTTTAACGTGTATAGAGCCAGCATATTGTCAAATAAATGGGTGAATTAAGGGTTTATTTCAACCAAACCAGAGTGATGATTGCTGGAACAGTGGAAAGATGAACCAAGACACACTTTTAAACTGTTAAACTAAAAGGATCTTACTCTTTAACTAAAAGGTCTATCTCTGTAGGGATCCTTTCATAATGTTGTCAGACACTTAGAATAATAATCTGAGCCTGTCAGGGGCAAAAACAGCACTTTTAGTGGACGGACATTGATGGTGCACAATTGCCTGTTATCGTTACCTTGCAGCTTGTTTCGTTTAGCTGAAAACTGGACCAATTTCAAAGATGGCTGTTCCCATCAGTCACTTAGATACAAAAACATAGGGAAATAGGGTCCAGGTTGAAAAATACAGCAGTTACTCTTTAATATGTGTGATAATGACAATGTTAAATGGAGATGAATTTCCTTCTAAGTGTGGCATAATCTGAAACCTTCAGTGTACATCATCATAAATTAAGCAGTGTAAAACTATTAAACCTGTTAAAGTTGAAAGGGTCTGATTGTGCCCTTAAGCTATGAATACATTTTGGCAAATTTTCACTATTTCTCTCCCAATTTGGAATGTCCATTTTCCCTACACTACACCCCCAACACTAACTCTGTAACTGTGTCTAACTCTACTGTAGACGTGGGGAGAGCAGCAGTCAGATGTGCTGCTGTATCTTTGCAACACACAGTGTCACCTGCCAGCAATGAGCTTCCCCAGAACGACAACTCAAACCAGATGTAGCGCTACCAGGATTTGGTCCCCGGGTCTCTGCAGTAGTGGGTGAGGATATTTCCCCAGTGATGACCATGTGCTCCTTCCACACTATTGTTTTCAGTAGATGACCCACAATGTTGTCACCAGATGATTGCTAATCATCACTTGTGGTTAGGCTTCTTACAATGATCCTGTCACTTGGAACTGGCAACAGCCTCAAGCTATGTGTGTCCGTTTGTATGTCAAAGAGTAAAGCTGTCTCATCGCGGTCACCCTTTAAACAGCTCTAGGGAATACACACACACACACACACACACACACACACACACACACATATTCACACACACAATGTCACTGTCCATCTAAGAGGCCTTTGGGCAATACTTGTCCCCTATTCCTTGTTGTGACCATTCACACGCACGCGCACACGCACGCATGCACACAGCACGCCTTTTAAATCCAGTGAACATGCAGTGATGAAAAAATGAAAGACAGAGGAGACTGACAGATTGATTGACAGATACTACACCTTACCACCCTACTGCAGCTTTGAGTTTGACCATTTCAGCCCCCAACAGCCAACTACAAAACATACCAACTATTGAGCATCTCCCACATAATTCTAGTCTTGTCAAAGTGAAAACAGCATTAAGCCAATCACGGGGCTCTACAGTTCTGTGTTTCAAGTCTCATGTCAGAAATACCAGTAATATAAATAGATAGCCTTTATTGGCATGCAACCAAATTAAGAGCGATAAGTGCAATAAGAGACAGGAAAAATATTACAAAGACAAAAACAACTTGAGCAAACACAGGTTCATGATTTACTGTGGAGACAGACACTCTTAGTTCTATTTTCCTCCTCAGAATTGCATTCATCACCAACATGCAGCAGTAAATACTATGCAGCAGTAAATGTTGCAGCGAGACAAAACCTAAGGTTTATTTATTTTTAGATGAGCCTGTCGTGCATGCAGGCTGCAGAGTGTGTTTACCCCCGCGAGCACCAGCGGCCCTCGTCCCATCATGTTGCTTTTTCATACTGTATGTCAGCGGACTAATTTGCCTAATCTTCACAGGTCTTTAGACCACGGTGGAAACACAGGTAACAATGGGCCGAGTTACCCAAATAGTTCTAGTTTTGTCCCGGAAACTTTGGGTCGAAATGCAGCTTTTGACTCCATTGTGCCGATCAATCAGCTGATTCATTTCCCCAAAACAAGCTTGATGTTGCTGCCCCTGCAGTTTTAATGCACATGGGTGTGTGTGTGTGTGTGTGTGTGTGTGTGTGTGTATTGAGTAAAAACTCAGATTAGATGAACTACTCAAATAACTGAAAGGAGTACACATTTCGAAGAAGAAAAGTCATCTTTAAAACAGAGCAATTTAAAAGTTGCGCAAGGAAACGATGCCAGTGGGACTTAAGTTTCACTTTCCAATATTAACATCGGTGCACCAAGAGAGCAGAGAAGAAATAAAATGGGGTGATTACTTTTAAAATCTATGAACGCTAACATTTCACTTGCACTTTTATAGTTTGTTCAAATGAACACCGCTTTTCAATGCACCAGCTGGTAAATGTCAGTTAAGACTGTATTGTTCTCCTGTGGAAGAGCCAATTTTGCCAAGTCTACCAAAGGAAAAGCAGCCAAAGTTTGCATCCCTTGGTCATGTAGATGGTAAGTATCAACCCATTTGTCATGCCACTGTCACTGTGAACATTAATGGGACATCTTGTATGACTAAAGCATTTCCTCCCTTAGCCAATCGAGGAGCTCCCCTAACTGAACAACAGAGAGAAAGCAGGGCCACGTTGAGCGTAGCAACACGTTTCTTTAAACTGAAACGGGGGTGCGTTGAACACCCTATTGTGTGCGCAGGCGCTCTGCCTTTTTATTACCACGAGTTTACAGACACGTCTATGCTGTGACACAGCCAGTAAACCAGAGACAACCACCAAACGAGAGAAAACATATCTCAAAGCCGTGTCACACCGTTTTACACCATTCCAAGGAAACGTCGCTCAACCAGGAAACCGTAGCTTGAACGTGACCCCTGTATTTCTAAAACTCTATCTGCTATGTTCAGCACTCAGATTGTCTGTGGTTCGGAGACAAAATGTACTGTAATCATTCTTCAGAACAACATAATGACATTTTCAGAGTTTTTTGTCAGTAGATTTCTTATTTGAATTATTTCAGGTTTATTTATCAAGATACAGACAATGTACACTAATTGTGTGTGGGCACACAGAGTGCACATGCACAGTGCATGATCAGGCCCAGGTGATATATGAGGTGAATGCATGCACAGAGGCATGGCCTTTTTGTACACTAATAAAACATAAAAGTAAAATGTGCCAGAATTAGCCTGGAGGCTTTTTTTTACATCTGCTGTCCCTGGACTGGTGGTAAGAGGTCGGCCTAGCTTTGCACCAGATCAGTTTGAAATATTGCAGATATGTATGGTCAGAGAGGAAACAGCCACACTGGACTGGTCAGATAAAGAGCTACTAGGGGTTGCAGAATCTAGTCGACTAGTCAACTTTACTCCTCCACAATGATGTTTTGAGCTTGAAGTCGACTAGTCGCTGATCATGTGGTTTTGTCACTAACAACATAGACCTGTAGCACCGGCACTGGCAAAATTTGTCAAAAACCCAGCTCATTTGGAACTTCATTTGAAAGTTACGAAACGTTTGGGACTTAAGCAGATATTGGAGCTAAGGACGAGGAGAGCTGCCTAGTAGCTGATTAGATTTCTGCTACGCTAAAGAACGTTTGCAGTCAACTGTTTGTGTAAAGACACGCAGGAGCTACGTGCTAATGCTAACGTTACAGGCTGTCCAGCATCGGTTCACTAGCTTATCGCACAGAGCCCAACGTAGGAGGTATGATTCGTGCTACAATTAACAGCCATTTGAATTGCGTGCACACATAACTAAGCATAAACCCAATGCATTGGTTGCCAACAAGGACGGATAATAGACTTTGCACACACTGAGTGTTTATTTACGGCGAAATTTTGATTGACTGACTATCACGGAGATGCACGACGCATCTGACATAATTACCGGGACTGGTGTGCGTAAAGTTACCGATCGTAAACCCAGTAGTGTGAGTATAGCGTGTTGAAGCACAAACTGAAAACGGGCAGTTGAGCTCACTGCAAAAGCGCTTGCTGATAAATTGGACAGGTTCCAAAATGCTAGAAAGGCTAAGCTACACAAAGCAAGCCTCTTAAGAAAATCAATACAAGGGTTGATATTAAAGGGTGATAAAACACAGGTACTCCTCCTGTGATTTTATCAGGCTAATGACTGAAATAAATGTCAGTGACGTCATCATCGACTAGTCGACTTGACTTTTATCACATCAGAGTCGACTTTAAAAAATCTGTCATGCAACCCCTAAGAGCTACAGGCTCTTAGAAATCTACAATACATCATCAAAGTAGGTAGTGCCTTTTAATGTGCTGCTCTGTCAATATGCATCACAAGCTGAACTGCGTTTGCTCACCCTTTCAGGGGCCATCATGGGTGAAAACTTTGTATCAGGGCTGAAAATGGCCCCTTTATAACATTGTCACAGTCTGGCCCACAAGTCAGCCAAGTGCCCCCAGTTTAAGAGCCTGGATCTATAAAGAAGGATGGAGTTATCACTTCCTTCTCTTTTTCCCTTCTTTCCTCACACTATCTCACTTCCCCTCCTCAGCTAATAATTGCTGCCCACTTCTCCCCACTCACTCATTTAATTTGCTAACTCCCTAACTCTAATGTAAATAGCTGACAATGTACATTTACACTGCTGCAGAAACGTCTTGACATGTTGTTTCTAGGCCTGAGAGAATCATTATCAGACTCATTTCTAGAAGCTTAAGGCCCTGATCTACTTCCATTAAAAAGAAAAGTTTGCTATTGAGCAGTGAACTTGTAAGTCAAGAAGAAATAGAGCACAAAAGAAAGTCAGCTACAGAGCAGTTTGAGCAGACTTACAATCAAATGTAGTAAACAACACATAAAAAGCTGATCTGAAGCTGTGTCGGCGTTCAGTTTGCAACCTACCTCAGGGTTTCTGTTCCAGCTGTTCTCATATTGGCAGAATAATCAAGTTACAATTTACAGTGGTCATCTGAAATAATCCGCCCATGCTTTTTCTTTATTATTTATTTCTCTCATCCATCACTCCCTCGCCCCTCCCTTTTCCTTTTTGCTCTGCTGTTTGTCTCATTCTTCTTCCTCCTTCTTTCACTAATTCCCTGTTCATGTTCATATCTCTCCCCTATCTGTCTTTTCATTTACCTCTCTCTCTCTCTCTCTCTCTCTCTCTCTCTCTCTCTCTCTCTCAATCTCTCTCTCTCTCTCTCTCTCTCTCTCCCACGTTATCTAACCTGAGTTGCAAATCTGCTAGGATAATCTCTCTCTCTGTCCACTTCCTACCTTTCCCCTTCTCCCACCTAATCTCCCTCTCTCCTCTTAGATTAAAAAAGAGAGGGGGATGAGAAAAAGAAAGACAGTTGCAGGGATGGAGTTGTCTGTGAGAGAAAAACACACTCACACGGAGATTTAAAGTGAATAAATGGACAGAGAAGTAAATAAGCAGGCCTAAAAGACCAGAAAGTAACAAAATACAGTGAGGCCTTGAGAGATGTAAAGAGAGAGAGCTAAAACGACTCAACCGTGAGGGAAAGTGTGATGAAGCCTTGGCAAGGCAGGATTTCACCAGCCTCTTTTTTTGCGAGAGAAACAACACTAATCCATGGATGTATTTGTGAGCGGGGGGGTCAGGGTGAAGACAGGGCCAGCCAGAAGCAACTCCGCTGGAAGAGGTTGGGGGTTCAGTGTTCCAGTTCAAGGACAAACCAACACAGATGGACACATCGCAGGGTTTCACATATATTGATTGCTGTTGGCCAATGTGCCCAGGTCAGTTATAGGTTACGTGCAGGTTTGTAAAGTTCACATTTAACATTTGTTGTATTGCTACTGTACCTGGAATTGGATTTTAGACCACTTTAAAAAACCTACTGCTACAAAAAAAACAACATCCTGTCAACCTGCATTTTTTTGAGTGGACACAGCTGGCTGATGTTTGTAAATAATAAATACAATAGTCTAAAAAAAAGGTTGGGAAATACATTGTTTTGGACCTATATAGGTATAACTTGTGTGCATTAATGCAGACTATAATACATTGCAACAAAATAACATTGCCAGCCCCATTCAAATCCTTACCTCTATAATAGCTCTACGATTTTGCTAAATAAAAGTATACACCCTATGTGGAAATCTGTTATGCAAAAATGATGATAATAATATTAATAATAATAATAATAATAATAATAATAATAATAATAATAATAATAATAATTACAAATTATTGTGATGACATGTCTGTGACTGTGCCTTTAAAAAAAATTCTGACAAGGAGTAGCCACAAACAGAAATTTTAAAATACTACTTAAATAGGCCTGAAATGGAATTAAGATAAAATAAGACATGAATAAAATAAATAAGATGATAATAAAACCAAATAAATATGAAGTTGGTCGAACACTGCTTAGTCAAAGCAAACTTAGCCTATGCAGTAAACTATTGTTCTAGTGGCAATATAGAAAATGGCATTCTCTTTTAATAGCGCTGCTTCTTGCAAATTTATTTTGCAATGATGCATCACCAGCAATGCAATTATCATCAGCGCAAGAGGTTGTGTGGAATTAAAATCAGCATAGTAAGTTCTGCTTTCTAATATGGTGCTGATTGTTTGAAGCTTCAATTGATACTGCAAAAAGCAATTGTTGGATTCGTGTTATGCTTACGGATTTCATATAAGCACACATTGCAGTTCCATCTCCCTGTTGTTACGGTAGAGATCCATTTGTCCGACACAACTGAAGCGTGGTGTCGCAAAGTCATACATCTATGGTTGATGCTCTACGCCCCTGACCGGCAGCTGATTGGACGAACGCGTGTCGTGGGTTTGGCTTCTCGAGAATTTCAACCGAGTGTCATGGCGGCTCGTTGAGAATACGATCTCATATTTTACGAAAATAGTTCACTGAAACGTGTTTCTGAAAACATTTTAAGCGAGAAATAGGCCATGCAGTTGCTGAATCTGTCTTTATTTCAGATCAACAAAGGTCAGTTTAAAAGATTTTCGTCTACTTCTACTGGAAAGTCGCGTCACGTTCAACGGATTCATTTGCATAAAGATGGGCATCGGCCAGCTTTTGGACGTGCAGCATTTTGAAGTTGAAGTTGAAGTTGAAGTCGCTTGACGTCACCCATAGGAATAAAGTGGAGCGCGTCGCGACAGAAGCGTTGCACGGTCAAATGGATCTCTACCGTTAGGCACATTTCCAATGTGCATCGAAGAAAACCTGAGTAGAATCATAACCATTTGAAAAATATCGCAGAAACCTTTTACACTCGGCTGAGATGGACCATCTGATGTACTGATAAAAAATAAAAAAAAAACAGCCTTGACGTACATGAAGCATGTGACTTAAACATCACGCCACTGAAGACAAAAACACCAGATCCATGGAGCGATGAGAATACTTTGAAGAGATGATTTTCCTAAAAAAACACTAAAGCACTTTTCCCAAAGCTAATTAAGACTATCAGCTCCACACAACTCTCTCTGGATTTCTCAGTATGGCTGTTTAGAAACTGGTGTCATCTGGCGACTTTCGCACGCAGAAAATCAAGCAAAGATAATTACCTCTTCTGAAGAGTCATCAGTTTTTTTAATCCTCTGTGTCCTCCTTGGTTACAAGTAACTGGTGGAGAAGGGGTGGGGGTGGTGCGTGATCACCAAAGGCTTGTATCATGTGGAGGCGCCGACAGTTTTGTTGTCATTACTTAGAATTCCTCATGGGGGGAGACAGAAACAATGCACTATAGCTATAATACATGCAACAAATAGAAATGTCATGTTTCCATCATGTTTTCCACATGGTTTCCATCATTTGAGGTTTGACTGGAGCTTTTAATTACGCCCTCTCATTGCACTCTCTTCTTCTGCAATGGTTTAATGGCACCCGACTTGAGTATTAGTGCCACCAACTGTTTATCTCAATGCGCCCAACTCCTAATAATCACACGGTAGTGGTGGATAGAAAAGTGCATTAATTTGTGTTTTCTTGGAAGTTGGTTAAAACTTGTTCTACATTTGGATGGAAACTTGACTAAAGATAAGATGCTCAGTCCTGTAAGCAGGGCTTAATTTGAGCCGGAACACACCGGAACATGTTCCAGCACCTCCAACGTTGGATCCCGGAACCTTTTTTATTTTTATTGTGACCTCCTGTGTCACTATGAAAAATGAATTGCCTAAATGAAAAAAATAAATGACTGTTTGTGTAGTGTTCAATGTTGTTATCTGTCTTATTATTCTTTATTCTCCATTGTTCCCCAAGTTCTACAAAAATCTTGTGTTTGCGTTTTCGATGCGTTTTGAGGTGAATTTTCAGGGTAAGACAGAGGGGGGAGAGGGACGGAGGGAGGGGAGACAGAGGAGGGAGAGGGACGGAGGGAGGGGAGGCACTTCAAGTGACACATGCGCTTGTGCTGGTTGAGATTGCTGTTAGCCTCGTTTCACTCATGGGAAAAATGTCAAAAAGACAACAAAGTTTGCTTAACTTGTTCAAATACGCTGGCCAGTCGGATCCCAAACAAGCAAAAATCGTTTCCGCCAATAAAGAATGTGGAGACATTACATTTCGTACCCATGCAGCATGTTCTGAAATTAAAATAAACATTGCCCTGATGTACACACAGCGTTGTTTAGGTTTTTTTAGTCAGCGAAGCTACGTAGGCAGTGTAATGGGTTTTTTTTGTTCCGTTACCTCCAACCCCCGTTTTGAGTCGCCGGATCCACCCCCCCTCTGCCCCCCTCCCACTTTACAAATTAAGCACTGCCTGTAAGTAGAAAAACAGTATTTCTTGGCAAATACTGGGTTTAATAAAACATCTTTACTAAATACAGATAACCCTCAACTATGGTTCAGGCATGAGAGTTTTTCATGAACTCAGTTTGCCTGAGGGCAGAACTTCCCACAAGCATCTGTTTAGCGCTATTAGCTGAAATCCGAGGTGGCTGGTGGATACAGTACCTAACACATACACAGATACCCTGAGCCGTCGGAGCGAGGGATTGTAGGGAGGGGTGAAGGTCTAGTGTAGGCGGGGGGAGGGAGGGAAGGTCAACTCTTATTAACAATGAATCCATTGATTCCAAGTGCCCAGCCTCTTCTCAATCCTTCATTCTCTTCTTTCTCTGCATATCTTCCATCTCTCCTTTCTCACTATTCTCTCCTCTTTGTCTTTTCCTCCTGCTCTCTCAGTCCCTCCTTCCAGTCCCCGTTTCATGTCTTTAATGTTTTATGAATTCAGACACTTCAGATGATATTGGATAGTTTTTCAGTTTTTCTTTTTTCTTGTTTTTTTTTAAATTGTTATATTTCTCCGTTACCTTCACTCCTCAGTCCAGTTTACTGTTTTGTTCCCTCTCTTTTTGCCTGTTATCACCCCACCTCCTCATTCCTGTTCAGGTAGCAGCTTTCAACTTGGCCACAACACAAAGGGCCAATTGTGGATTGTGTGTGCATGTGTGCCTTTCTGTGTCAGTGTGTCTCAATGCAAGATCAAGAGGTACATTTGTGTCATGCATGTTTTGTCGACATCCTGCTAACACAGCTTTCATGTACGAGCATCCATGGTGGTGGCGTGGAGAGGAGGGACAGCTGTTATGAACACGAACAGGAGAAGAGCGATATAATGCTCAAGAGAGGAGGGAGGGAAAAGAGGAATGAAATGTAAGATGATGAGACAGCTTAGGCTGCACTCTTACACATTGTGAATTAAAAAATAAAACACTATTGTGAATGTATCGAAAAACATGTGACTGTATCTATAGCTGCCAGTTAGGATGTATACAGGTAATGGATAACATCATTATGGCGTGAAAGTGCCTTAAAACCTTAACCTGGATTTATCAAACTGACAGCTGAACCACTTGACCGAACCAACCCGTAAAATACAGACGCTTGGTCAGTGGCTCTCAGAGTCAGATACCAACGCAAAAATCCCCCTTTAGCGTCTGTAAGGAATGCAACGGGCATAGCTGAAGCTCGACAGCTGCGCTATAAGATGACGTAGTATTAAGAGAGACAACGGTAGCGAGTAGTGTGAAAGACTGAAGATCTGCGTAAGAAGGCAGGTTGGGGTGGTGGATGGGTCAAACAACACAGGACTTTCACTCAGGAGACCGGGATTCATGTCCCGTTGTTGTCCCGCGTGTCACTGAAACAAACATTTTTGAACCCCACCCACCATCTTTTTCACAACCTAACTGTCCCGTTCTTGTGCCGCATGTCAGTTAAACGTATGTCCCGACCCAGACCGCCAAAAAGTGATGCCAAGAGTCCCGACCTAGCACGTCTAAATACGACGCTAAAGGAGACTTTTTGCATCAATAACAAACGCCAAAGGCACCTGACCAAGTGTCACTTTTTGGCGCGATGGGAGTGAGAATGGGTTGACCGTACACGTTTACATCTGTTGGAAAGAACTGAGGGCAAGCAAACTCAGCAAACATCTTTTTATTGGCCACTATCAGATTTGACCAAAAGCGACATGTTAATCCTGCAGTGCTCTCCATATCATGGAAACAACAACATTATTCACAAATGGGATTAATGTGAGAAGATTACAGAATCATGGTAAGTGTGTTAGAAAGAGAGCGAGAGAGAGAGATAATACATAAACGAGGCAGAACAAAGGCGCCAATGACAAATATATAAATAAAATGAACACAGGACGCTCACTATTGGTACGGTACATTCTTGTACAGTTTAACATCGTAAACAAGCACATAAACATAATTAGAAAACATATTAAAGAAGAGGAAACAATGAAGTCAACACACCAAGCTGAAAATTGTAATCAACTTTGAAATCTATGTAACAGATGACTCCATATTATGCTCATTAATTAAACAAAATCTTAATAAAGTAGGAATTCCTCAGTCACCGCATTGAGTGGGTCACACTCAAGCAACCTAGCCTGGCTCCGCCCTCCTACGTACTTCCGCTCAATTTTCATTTCCCTTCAGTACACCGTCTGGGTATATTCTTGGGTTTTCTCCGGTCACATTTTTACCGGTCCAATCAACGAAACAGTGGCTGAGAACGATGACTTTGAGGACGTGCGCAGTTCCGTAATGGCGGCGGAGAAAGATGCTAGCGAAGCCATTCGGTCCGTTGTGGCAACGCTGCCAAATATCCAGAAGTTAAAGCCCGAGCAAGAACAATATTTGCTGAGTTGTGTTGGTGGCCATGATGTTGTGGCCCTCCTCCTCACGGGGTTTCGGGAAAAGTTTGATTTTCCAGCTCGCTCCGTTAGTGGTGAAGGAGTTGGCTAAGGCGAACGCTAGCGATGCTAAGCCGGCATCACGACCAAACGTTAGCGATTGGTTATGGCAGATCCAGAGTGGCTCTGGGCAGATCCAATAGTTTTAAACTTCAACAGAGTACCCGCCTTCAAGGAAGTTAACACTTGTCAATGGAGAGTGGCCAGACTCTCTGTACAAATGAAATGTACCAGTCTGGTAGGACCAGGCTACAAGCAACCTGCCTTAGCTACAGATTTCTGATGTCCAACAGTGTTTTAGTATGGAGAAGTGTGTAGATGTGTTGAAGATCTTGTAGTGTAGTGAAATTTGATTTGTGACGGTGGTTAATGCTGCGGGTTAGAGCAGTATAGGGTTGCAAAGATTAATCGATTAATCGATTAGTTGTCAACTATTAAATTAATCGCCAACTATTTTGATAATCAAATTATTGGTTTGAGTAATTTGTAATGAAAAAAAGTCAAAAATTCTCTGATGTCAGCTTGTTAAATGTGAATATTGTTCTAGTTTCTCTCCTCTGTGACAGTAAACTGAATATATTTTGAGTTGTGGACAAAACAAAACATTTTAGGATGTTATCTTCTGTTTTGGGAAATACTGATCGCCATGTTTCACCATCAGGATAATAATCCACTGATTAATCAACAATGAAAATCATCGTTAGTTACAGCCCTAGAGCAGTAAAACACAATAGTGTCATAGCACAACCATATACAATACGCCACAACTGTCCTATTTCGTCATTTAGTCTGAGGATTTGTTGAATAAATATAGCAAAAGTGTGGAATTTTTAACCTTTTCTTTTTCTAAAACAGATATTTACTCTTTGATGGATTTTTTACACTGAGGATAATTTCTCTTTCTGAATATTCATGTGAGGCTGACACTGATCCCAGTCTGGTTGTGGCCTCTTTTGAATTCCAACAAATAGCAGTCCTTTCCAGTCTAACCAGTTAGTGCTACAGTCTATCACTTTCCCAGGTTAAAAATAAAATGTAGGGGAAATCCAGTACAAAGAAACTAAAAATTCTGGCTGACTTGACCTGTCCCATTTGATTTCTTGCCATCGCTGTGATTTGTCCTGCTGAGTAGTACAGAGTTTCTACCTTAACACCCTGGGGGCTCTAAACAGGACAGACAATGCAGCGGCTAAAGTCGTAATGTTGAGGCTTCTTCTTGGTTGTGGGTCTTCTGATCTGGCTCCAAATTGTGAACACAGCCCTTTTTTTGCCATCGATGGGCATTTAGACAAATGTTTCCTATTGCCCACAGTTTAGCAGGGGTACATACAGTATGTGACCATGTTAGGTACGGTTCCCCACTGCAGTATACAACTGGATATAAAAGTCTATGTGATAGCTGTTGAAAAGCCACAGTAGAAAGCTGCAGGCGATACACATTATATAGTGTGCAGACACAGGGTATTTACATGTACTAACTTGTGCAGCCAATAACTGAATTACATTCAGTTTTAATGTTTAATGCAAACGTTTTTAAAAATCTTATTTATTTATTTTTACAATATCTGCCCATTGCAACTAATAATATACACTGTGTTCCAAATTTTTATGCAAATGATAGAATATATATATATAATTAGGGCTCCAACTAACAATTATTTTCATAGTCGATTAATCTGTTGATTTTTTTCTCGATTAATCAATTAGTTGTTTGGTCTATAACATGTCAGAAAATGGTGAAAAATGTGGATCAGGGTTTCCCACACTGTGAAAACTCCAACTTAATTTTGTTGACATGAAAAAGTATTTTAAGTGTTTAAGAATTAAAAATATAAATTATTAATATTTGATTAAAAAATGTAAGTCGCTCCAGCAACAGTTGAAATTTGTATGATTCAACGGCATTTAGTAAGTCATCACAAAATACATCATTCAGTTGGGATGCACAACTAGAGCAAAAGTTCTGATAACTCATATGTCTTTGTTGTGAAATGCGGGAAAGCCAACTTTCCGAGTTGAAGATGGTCATTTGAAGTCATCAGATCCCCGCACTGGCTGTTTGGAGTGGAGCTGCATGGGACCTGGAGCCCACTATACAGTTGGCCCACACAGGCAAGTTTGAACCTGTTTTTCTGTTAAAATATAAATTGTATGATTTTATAATTGTTTGATAAATTAGTGGATAAGGTAGGCAGTGTTACTTTATTGACAACAGTTTGGCCCAAAAATTACTCTCGCCGCTAGCTTCGGCTAATTGTAAGCTAGCAGGTTATGTTAGCTAACGTTAGACTAACGTTAGCTGATAAATGCGGTAGCTAGCTACTTGTTGAAGCAGGTAACTTAGCAAATGTTACCGTTTAAACTTCGGAAAAGTCTTTTCAGACAGGTAAGTTTAAATACTTGTGTGATTATACTATTTTGTAATTGTGGGAACGTTAGCTAGCTAGTAACTTTATACATTTCTAACAGTGTTGGCTTTCGGTTGCTTGAACCTAAACACCCTAGTACCAACAGTTAAGCTATTAATTGGGCTCAATTCAAGTCAGTGCTGTGGAATAGTGTTTTAAAGTAACGTTAGTACTAACGTGAGTTATCATTACAGTTTAATAGAAGAATAGATTGCGCTAGCTATATCATGCCGCCCCAACACATGGACTGACATCCTCCTGCATCTCCCCGTCTTCTGATTCAGGAGAGAAGCAAGGAAGTTTTATAAGACAGATAGCAACGTTAGCGATAGAGCGGGGTCTAATAATGAACGTTATTGCGCTTGACTGACGCTGGGCTCAACTCCTCCCTACACCCATACACATACGACACGGACAGCAAACTTAGAGAGGCATCGGTGAAGGCGGTTATAGGTCATGTCCACACGTAACGTTAACGTTACACGGGTATTTTCGTAACCGTAGCTTTTTCTGAGCGGTTTGGCCTTTTGTCCACATGCAAACAACACAACTGGATACTAGTTATAGATACTACTCCGGAGCGTGACAAAAAGCGGTGGTCAAGTCGTTTCAACAGCCTTCAGTCAGAATAGGAAGTCACAGAAACACTCAGATAATGTTAGGTCCAATTCCTAATTTATTAAAATGTTATTCGACATATATTTCAGCTTGTACAGAGTCTCCAGTTGTTCTTATTATGACGGAGTAACGTTAGCTTTTAAAATGCTCTACATGCAATATGTTGCTGATGATCTGATTTAGTGTCTCTGACTACTAAATGTTATTGTCAGCCACACATGTGATCTGTTACCTGAATGAGGCTTCAAATCAGACTAGTATCAATTAAAATCTCTCCTATTCAAAAACAATAAAACATGTTGAGTCAATTCTGAACCAATCAGCTGTTAGATCATCTGAGAGCCAGGCGTTTCCAAGCGCGCCTCTGGGTGCGTATTATTATGTCAGTGTTTTCAATCGTTTTTTGCATTGCAGTGTGTACTGAGAGATATAATATTCTAAAAGACCATCGTGTGTACAGGAATATTTCTCAAACGGAGGAGGGAAAAATGTGTTTTTTATCAAAAAGATGAACTGATCTGTTGCACCACAATTAATAAATGTTTTAAACTGATTAAGAACCTCATTTAAAAACAACTCCTACATACTTGTTTCTCTTATGCCTGCTTTGCTTATTACCAATATATTATAACCTTTGTCTTTCAGATTGAGTTGAATGCAGTGCAAGTTCTGCAAGTTCACCAACCTCAATGAAGCTGTTCTCCTGAAGCACTACCGCCTGTATCACAGAGGAGCAACCTGGCCTTGCATCCACACAGACTGCTTGTGCACTTTTAGAACATTTGGTGCATTGAAATCCCACCTTTCAAGATTACACAGGACTGTCCCAAGGCAAGAGAACTTTACATTTTCCTGCTGGTTGTGTGAGTTTAAAGACATTTGCTGTAGAAAGAAAGTCTTAAATCATTTGCATAATCACCTCAGAAACAAAGAGAGTATTAGTTGCCCATTCTTAGGCTGCAGCTTTCAAACAAACCGCCTTAACAGCTTTACTGGTCACATTTCACGGAAACATAAAAATCATACACTTAGAGATTTTCGGCCAACTGTTAGGGTAGTTAATGCTGTTGAGTGTAATGAAACAGACCAACAAAATAATGAAGCAGCTGAGACTGGATACTCATTGACCAGTAGTACTGGATTAGACTCTACAGAAAAAGTTGAGGCTGTATGTTTAGAGAATGTAGATGCTGAAATACTTGAGCACAAACTAGCATCCCTTTTTCTACGTATGCAATGTATGTTAAATGTGTCTAAACATGCAATACAGTCAATCATAGAAGAATTTAATGATATTTTGTCATTATCCAAGTTTCATATGTCTACGGTTCTGAAAGAGGTCTTCGCAAAACATAACATTGAAGTTGAGGACAACATTGTTCAAGAGATAAGCAACATTGTGTTTCAAACAAATCCATTACTTATTTCTACGTCAGAAAAAGGGACATTATCAACTGACTTTAGAAGAAATACATATTTTAGAGAGCATTTCTCCATTATTGAGCCAACTGAGTTGTTTTATGACAGAACTTCAAGGAAAACCTTTGTCTATGTTTCTGTAAGTCAGGTTATTGAACTTCTACTCAATAGAGCAGAGTATCTGGAAAAGCTTGTTTTCAATAAGGAGAGTTTACCAGGGCATTACAAGTCTTTTCACGATGGCCATTATTTTAAAGAAAATCTAATTTTTGGAGAACAGGAGCTGCACATTTCATTAGGGCTTTACATAGTTGATTTTGAACTGTGCAACCCATTAGGGACATCAAAGACAATTCACAAGATTACTGCAGTTTATTGGGTGGTTCTCAATCTACCTTCAAAGTTTCGGTCCAGTTTACATTCAATTCATCTAGCCCTCCTTGGAAAGACTTCTGATGTGAAGCAGTTTGGTTACGAGAATTCTTTTGGTCCATTAATTAAGGATTTAAAGTCACTTGAACAAGTAGGAGTATTTGTTCAAACTCTTGATAGTTATGTGAAAATTACATTATTTTGTGTCAGTGCTGATCATTTAGGAGCTCATGGACTTGGAGGTTTTCAGGAAAGCTTCAATGCAAACAAGTTCTGTAGATTTTGTTTGACAAGTCGGGGTGAAATAGCAACCACTGAAATTTCTGATTTCCAGCTACGCACCAATGAAGAGCATAATGCATTTTTGGTGCAACTTAAAAATGAAAATGTTGCCCATATAAATGGTGTTAAAAGGGAATGTGTTTTAAGTAAGCATCTGTCATATTTTCATCCTGTAACTGGTTTTCCTCCAGACATATTGCACGACTTCTTTGAAGGTGTTATTCCGGTTGAACTGTCTTTGTGTATAAAGAAATTGATTTCCAAAGGTTATATTACTTTGGACAGACTGAATAGCATAATATCTTCATTTCCTTACAAATACTCAGACAGGGTGAATAGGCCAAAGACAATTAATAAAGCATGTTTTGTAAAGGGCAGTATAGGTGGCAATGGCCATGAAAATTGGACCCTTTTGCGCTTCCTCCCTTTTTTCATTGGAAAGAGCATCCCAGAACAAGAACCTGCATGGGAGATATTGATGGACCTCAAGGAAATAGTTGATATTGTTGTCTCACCTGCTGTTTCAGAGGAAATATTGCACTACTTGGAGATCAAGTTGTGTGATCATAGAAGGCTGCTCACAGATACTTTTCAGATTTTAGCTTGCGCCCAAAGCACCACTTTGTTGAACATTATCCCTACCTTTTACGCTGCTTTGGTCCATTGGTGGAATTATGGACAATGCGATTTGAGTCCAAACACAGTTTTTTTAAGAAGACTGTGCATGATGTTCATAACTTTAAAAATGTGCTTCTTACGCTGTCCTCAAAACACCAGCAGATGATGGCATGCCACTTTGATAGTCAAAGTCTATTCAAGCCATTGTTACATGTGGAGAAAGTGACTGATATCAAGACATATTCCCTAGATGCTGTCCTGCGCACAGTGATTGAAAGAAAGTATCCACATATTGAGACTTTGTCCCTTTCTAAAGACATTTATTTGCATGGGACCAGATATGCTGAGGGTATGATTATATCAGCTGGACACTGCAGTGGACTGCCAGAATTCTATAAAATTACCATAGTAGTTAACATGGGAAAAGTCACCTTTGTTGGCAAAAAGCTAACATCTTGGTACCTGGAACATTTTAGGTCCTTTGAGCTTGTGGATAACATCTATTCAGACACTGAGATCTTGGATCCTGAATCTCTCAACAGCCATCTTCCATTGACTGCCTACACAGTGGGAGGCAAGGTGCTGGTGACTCCTAAAGTGTACCTGCTCCAGTAAAGGGACGCAAAATGGTATGTCTTAAAGATTAGTTTAGCATGTGAACACATTTCTAACATAGTATTACCAGACTATAAACAGCGTTGCAGGTATTACTGACACAACGTATATATAACTCCTTGCTTTACAGCTTCTGCAAACTAAACCTTCTGTTCTATTTATTTTGTCTCCTCTAACACAGGGTCTCTTACTGCTTGTGAAGATCTCCCCAACTATGTCTCGAAAGTGGTGCTTCCTGAAGTACATGAATCAGTTGAAGATTTAAAAACCATTCTTGGGGAAAATCTTGAACTTCAAGGCAACTTCACAATACAGTTCAAGGACCCAGACTTTAATAACGCTCTCTGCAATTTGATCACTATGAATGTGTTGCCACCTGAACGTGTCATCTTGCACCTTCTTTGGGATGAGCCACTTGTTCTCATTCCGCTAGACTCAGCCTCGGTTGATTCAAGCTCATCCCTGGACACAGCCAGCGTATCCACAAGAGAGTCACCCCAGAGTCCCTCTACTTTTATCAAGAACTATCTGCGAAGTGTAATAGAGTGGCCTTCTCCCTTTCCTATTCCAGCCTTCTCCTATGATGTGGAACTTAAGTTACGCAAAGGCAATGAAACATATGAAAAGTCCAACAGAGGTATCAGCATGACAAGAGACATGAAAATGGACATTTTGGACAAGATTGCTCAGGCAGTTTTCAAAGTGAAAGCCTATCCTGATCAAGACCAGATTGAGTCCGTTGCTTCTGCTCTCGTCAGTAAGCACCCATGCCTTCGAGAACCCGGCAATGGTACGGGGTATGATGGATGGAAAATGAGCATCAAATATAAACTGGGTAATTACAGGTCCAAGCCCCGTGAGGCAGGCTGTATTGAGGTCAGTTTAAACCGGAAAAGAAGAAGTGATGAAGGTGATGGTGCAGGGCCTTCTTTGAAGAGACCAAAGCGAGGCGAGATTAACCATGCCCCTGACCATCCAGATAACCATACTGATGACTCGTTGGAGGAGGAAAGACTGGCTCTGGTTGAGGAGTTACAGAAGAGGAATAAGAATGTTGCACTCATAAAGCAACAGATGGAGCTGACCTTCTCCCTGAGGCGCAAGGAGATTGTAGAGTTACAGCCTTTGCGAGGCAGAGGTGAGAAGCTAAAAAAAGATAATGTGGCCCTGATTGAGTCTGTGCCAAAAGTAAATTTTGAGTTTTTACTTAAAATAATCACAATTTAACATAAGGATGGTGTTGAAATTGAAATTGCTGTCCATTTTGCAACAGATCCAGGCCGAGTTCTATCGGATCATCAACAAGAACCTACTAGACAACTTTAGAGCAGCCATCAATCAGCACACTCCAGGACTGCTTAGACTCTATCGGGCTAGGAGGGCAGCTTTTCCGTCTGAGATGGATCAACTCCTTAAGGGACTGGATGAAGAGGTGAATTTTTAGTAATCTCAGTATTTTGGAAAATATTGACAGTTTACTGCAAGATATATAAAGCTAAAATAATAAATACAAAGTTTCCAATTTAATGTGTTGCTCATAGTATCAAACATTAGAATTAACCCATACACACACAACCATGTACACTACCTAAGGTACAGAAAAAGTAGCGACTAAGTGGTGAACAAAGTGGCACATGTAGCAGTTAAAAAGCATTATATATTTATGTTATGAGTTACCCTTAGATTTGCGTTCTACTATAATTTGCTCGGTGTGGAAGAAAACAGCAGTTTACCAATACTTCATCCATATATACTTTATACAGTTAATTGTGCGATTCAGTTTTAGTCCTCTGCCTAAGTAAATAAAAAATGCAGCTGTAAAAGAAATTGTTCATTTGTTAACTGGCCAGTCCCTTTGCGTATAGCTTCTGGCTTTTCTGCATGTTACTTAGATTTGTTTTAATGTTTTTCATCCATCTTTTTGTGTTTCAGACCAATGACATCACAGCACACAGACAGGCTCCAGCCTTGAAGGGCCTTCCTTTGTATCTCCGTGACAGTCACGAGAAGGTGTTCAGGAGTTGTCTGGTGAGTGGTGATTAGCAAATCATGTTTATGCTGTACTTGACTAGGATTGTTACCACTGCCCATTTTTCCATTCCAGTTTATCTATCCACTGTTCTCCTTGCCCTTTTTTTTAATCTAAATGCATGAAGTGTCTCTGATGTACTTTGCTGTCAATATTCTTTATTTAAAGCTACAATATTGAGGAAATTGGTTTGGTGCTCTTGAGTGCTATCTAAAGGCCCCAAAAATGCAACTGCACTGAAACATATAGTTGTGAAACGGGTAAGAAACTCAGTTCAGAAATCTGTCATCAAATCAATGTTCAGGTATCTGTATCCAGATACCTAATTTTGGAAACTTAAATTAATATTTTTTGTTAATTAGACTCTTTATATATCCAATATATAATAAAGCTTCTAAAAGAACGTGTTTATACTAAACTTGTGCTATTTTGAAGTTATTAACACAGCTCTCTCCAGCAGATACACAGCACAGGGAGGTAATTTCTAAAGGGAGCATTTTATTACAGAACTGAAACTGAAATAAACTGTGACACAATGTGTAATAAATGTCTCACTAGATACTAGGGCTGTCAAAATTGGCCAAAAATGACGTTTGAATATTTGTTCCAAAAACCACAGAGGTTAGAATATATTTGAATATCTATTTTTGCGCAATATGTCAATAAGAGGGCAAAACAGTACAACAGGAGACATAACTACTGGTGTACAGTTAGTCCTCGCTCTTTTTCTTTCTCTGTCTGGAATGTTTAGGAGGAAGGACAGGCCGCGGATTATAGCGCCGTCACAGAGCCGTTTGTAATTTGGTTAGTAACAACCAAGCCTCTTGCTATTCCATTAATTGTATAACAATTTTTTCTCATTGACTCTGCAATTTAAGATTTACGTTAGCGTCTTTGTACTGTCTTCATTTTCTTTGCCCTCTTTGTTTACTTCAGGTACCAGCAGCCGCCTGATAGAAGGTCATCAGCATGCCCAATTGCTAAACCCAGATCGTCTCAGTCAGAAAGCTGAACGGCCCACGAATGATCCCGCAAGGCAGATTTTTAGAAGGCATTTTTTACTCTCTTACAATATTCAAATATATTGTACATTTTCATATTCAATTTTTTTTTAACAATATATATTCAAATTTAGAATATTCTTTGACAGCCCTACCAGATACACACTCCCTGACCTGCCAACGGCCTTTGCTTTGCTCTTTGGGCTGATATATGCCTTAAACATTCAGTTTCCCAAGGAACTGAGGTACACCTTCGAAACATTTCAGAAGGTGTTCTTGGAGCTTGGAACAGATCTCTCTGCAAGAGTCAGATCCCTCAAAAACAAACTCCTTCAGTAATCCCATTGTTTCGGCTTCTAATGTTGGGCTGCAAGAGGCAGATCCCTCGAGAACAAATTTCTTCTTCTGATGTTGGGCCAGGTTTTAATTGTTAATGTTCATGCTGCCCAATTGTGGACTGATATAAATATCCAATATTTGAGATGGATCCTATCTTTACGGGTTTTATTCTGCCCCCCTTGTATTGGTTTTTTTCATCTCTCCACTGCTCTTCTTTATCCTCCTCCCTTATTTCTCTTTACCTCTCTCATCTCATTTTCTCTCCATCTTTACTCTCTTCTCAGTCTGTCAGCCTAACTAATCTAACCTTGCTGTCCTTACTTAGGATTAAAGTAAAAAAATAAGAATATGTTAACTGACATCCACAACTACTACTGTCCAGGCAACACTGTTTATTTAAAGGAATAGTTTAGTTTTTTGAAGTGGGGTTCTATGAGTTACCTATGCATAGTTAGTCTGTTGCCTTATGGAGATGGTGATGAGTGCAGTCACTATAAGGAGATGGGGGAGATGTCGCTGTAGCAGAAGTCAGCCTTGTACTGTGGGGGTGAGTAGAAAAAGTGCCTTTTTACCACATAGAAAATGCTTACCTAAAAAATAAATATCTGTTCAAGTGTACACGAAATTTTGGATTTTGTCACTGCTTTAGTTTGCCGCCAGACAGATTTATTTTTGCACTTTTTTTGTGTAGTTTGGGCCATGTATTTCTACACCAACTCCCTGGCTCTTATTTGGTGTGTTGAGTGATTCACTGCACTCCACCAGCACGAGTTGGCGTAGTAATACATGGCCAATCTACGCTTGAAAAAAATGCTAAAAAGAACCTGCTGTCTGCAACTGTACAAGGATGACTTCTGCTACAAGGACGTCTCCCCCAAACTCCTCATAGTGACTGCATTAATCGCCATCTCCATAAGGAAAAAGACTAACTGAGCTATCCTTTTAACTGTCTCTCTGCTACTAACAAACATTGCTCTATCTGTACACTTCTTAACTTTTTGTCTCCTTTTCTACCCATTTCTTATATTCAGTTGTTCTTTAAGTAACCCGCACTTTATTAGTTACGTATAATATTATACTGTATTATTTACTTTCATCGTTTGTGAATTGTTGACACACAGACAGTATTTTAATACATATAGCATTTGCTGCAACATTTTAAAAGTTAGAAAAGTACAACTGTTTGGCCTGATTGGGTCAGTTATGCATTTGATACATGTTAAACATGTTGAATAAAAAAAGCTTTGAATCAAGACGTATATGATTTGCATGTGCAAATTATTTGTAGAAGTGGGTATTATGGTTATATTGAAATTACCTTAACTTGGGTTTTAAAGTTGTTACAAAGCACAATCATGAGTTACTGCAACTTGGAAGTTGAGTTGAGATAAGAAAGGTTTTAAAGTCATCACAATGTATTGTTATAAGTCACTGCGACTTTGAGTTTAGTTAAGATAAGTAAGGTTTTGTAGTTTTCCCAATTTGAAATTATAAGCTACTGCAACTTTGAGTTAGGTTGAGATAAGTAAGGTTTTAAAGTTACCTTAATATATTGTTGTGAGTTATCGCAACTTGGAGTTAAGTTAAGCACATTTAAAATTGAAAGTTGGACCAACTCAGAAGAAAAACTTAAAAAGTTAAGTTTTTTTCCCCAACTTAAAATGTTTAAACCAACTGAAGTTTGTTGCCTTAAAATTGTAAGTTGTGTCAACTTTTTATTTTTTACGGTGCAAAAGCCCAAGATGACGTCCTCAAATGTCTTGCTTTGTCCACAACTCAAAGATATTCAGTTTACTGTCACAAAGGAGAGAAGAAACTAGAAAATATTCACATTTAAGAGGCTGGGATGAGAGAATTTTGACTTTTGTCTTAAAAAATTACTCAAACCGACTAATCGATTATCAAAATAGTTGGCGATTAATTTAAGATTAAACGATTAATCGTTGCAGCTCTCTATATAATATAATTTTGAAGTCACCAACCGTATCAAATTTCATTGAACAAACCACCCAATGAAAACAGTATTTTTTTCAAAAATAAAAAACTCAAAATGCACTGTTCCAAATTATTATGCACAACAGAGTTTAAAACATTTTATAGGTTGTAAAGAACTGAAAATGGTCATTTGCTGAATTTGCAGCATTAGGAGGTATATATTATATATTATATTTACTGAAATCAAAAGCTATTTATATCAAACCCATCTTAACAGGGCAGGTTACATGAAGAGATTTGTGGCTGATTCAGAGCACACACGGGTTTGTGCAGATAAAGGCATAATGAGGAAGGTTTCTGCCAGACAAATTCATCGGATTAAGAGAGCAGCTGCTAAAATGCCATTACAAAGCAGCAAACAGGTATTTTGTAGGATCAAGGTGTAGGATCCTCCAGAGGCTTGCAGTTGTGCATAAACCTACTATTCTGCCACCCCTAACCAATGCTCACAAGCAGAATCGGTTGCAGTGGGCCCAGAAATACATGATGACTAATTTTCAAACAGTCCTGTTTACTGATGAGTGTCGTGCAACCCTGGATGGATGGAGTAGTGGATGGTTGGTGGATGGCCACCATGTCCCAATAAGGCTGCGACGTCAGCAAGGAGGTGGTGGAGTCATGTTTTGGGCCGGAATCATGGGGAGAGAGCAGGTAGGCCCCTTTAGGGTCCCTGAAGGTGTGAAAATGACCTTGGCAAAGTATGTAGAGTTTCAGACTGACCACTTTCTTCCATGGTACAAAAAGAAGAACAGTGCCTTCCATAGAAAAATCATCTTCATGCATGACAATGCGCCATCTCATGAGAATACCTCTGTGTCATAGGCTGCTATGGGCATAAAAGGAGAGAAAGTCATGGTGTGGCCCCCATCCTCCCCTGACCTCAACCCTAGTGAGAACCTCTGGAGCATCCTCAAGCAAAAGATCTATGAGGGTGGGAGGCAGTTAGCATCAAAACAGCAGCTCTGGGAGGCTATTCTGACATCCTGCAAAGAAATTCAAGCAGAAACTCTCCATAAACTCACTCACAAGTTCAATGGATGCAAGAATTGTGAAGCTGATATCAAAGAAGGGGTCCTATGCTAACATGTAACCTGCCCTGTTAAGATGGGTTTGATTGAAATAGCTTTTGATTTCAGTAAATATGACCTCCTGATGCTGCAAATTCAGCAAATGACCATTTTCAGTTCTTTACAACCAATAACATGTTTTGAAACTCTGTTGTGCATAATAATTTGGAACAGTGCATTTTGAGTTTTTTATTTTTGAAAAAATACTGTTTTCATTGGGTGGTTTGTTCAATGAAATTCGACTTATACCCCAGCGGTTGGTGACTTGAAAATTATATTATATTATATTATATTATATATATATATATATATATCATTTTCATTGACTATTTAGGAAAACCAGTGTAAAATATCATTTGCATAATAATTTGTCGGGGGAAAAGAACGCCATCACATAAACCATGATTAAGGTATGTTTAAGTTTGGACAACTAATAAACATTTTATTACCCTATTCAATATTGTTGTATAGAATTGTAATAAAACAATACTATTTCTCATCCTATTTTATGGTACAACTGGTATTCCTAACAAATTGGGTCTAGGTCTAATACCATATAATTGTGCAAATTTACATGCTCATGAGGGCCAGAATACAACCATCATCATCCTCATCAAGAATGAAGACGTGAACATAAAGATTGCCTCATTCACGTGCATATTAAGTAGCCACGTTGGTTTGTTTTGGTCTTATAATACATCCATAAATGCTCCAGCAGAGGATGGTTAGTTTAGCCAGCAGTTAAGTTTACAAGAATTTGTCCAAATTTCATGATTTCAGGCAAACTAAGATAAACAGACTACAAACCAACAGCTTTTGTTTTAGCTTGTTTGTCAAAATTCGCTATTTAGAGTAGAGTAGAGCTGTGTTTGTGTAAACAGCTCGTTGGACGAGAGTGGACTGCCCAGACAGATCAGATTGAAATATATCGCTTCCTATTCCTGTAGACAGGTGAGTGGGTATTGATACGTATTCACATTCCAAAATGTAACGCTTGTATCCAATGGGTGGGTGTATTATGTCAGCAGAATCATTTAAAACGAAACTGCGACTACTGTGCGTCTGCCCTATTTCTGATAGAGTGGCGGAAGAAATTTTGCCATGGGGCACCGCCACAATAAAATCAACATAGAGGAAACACTGATGGAATTATCCAATATGGGTGTAATTCCTTGAGATACTGGGCTGAAAAACAGATCACTAGTACTGGGTTTGTCTTCCTCTCACAGGTGTGAGTGTTACTTGCTGCTCTCTTTGGACACGTGATTGTCTGACATGGGTGAGTTTCAGCTGTTATTTGATACGAAGACAGTGTCGTTTGTCACCAGCTTGACTGACTGATACTGACACACTGTCGATATTAAAAGACAAAGCGGTTTGTTTCTCATTAAGAGAGATTCAGTCATTAGTAAAGAGAGAGAAAGAGTGGAAAAAGGAAGGCAAACTCCAGGGATGTTCTATATTTTCCTGGATTTCAGGCCAAAAATAAACTTGAATAATTTCATCTACTCATCTGTTTGAAATCCCCATGACTTTTTTTCTAATGCAGATCACTGCGTGTGTGTGCATGTGTGAATATTCTATTATTATCATAAAGCATATCCCTTCCAGGCTAACATGGACAATTTGCATATGTGGCAGAATCCCTTGAGACCACGGTGGGATACCTAGCTAATCTGTGATTTCAAAAAATACCTTTAGAGAAACATTAACAGACTTTTAACAAAATGGATTTGGGGATTTTTTCACATCACAGAGCACCTTATTTGTTACTAGCGGGTCGAGATGTAACATGAAAGCTGTTTCTTTGCTGCCCAGAAAAATGTCTTTTTTTTCTTTTCAGACAGAAGCATGCCAAGATCAATTCAATGTTGGACTACTGAATGAGGAATATAAATTTGATCACTTTAGCGACTCACTGAAACAGGTCATATTTCATGACTGCTGTCACAAAACAAGAAGAAAACAGTCTACACTACACATCTTCTGGGATGAAGGACTAATAGTCTTACTCTATATAAATCATTGCCATTTCTTTTCACTTACAGGATGAGCTGGAATACCCAAACTTATAAGCACCCAATCACTTCCTTTTGGAGTGCACATTTAATTAGATTAAACTTTTAAAAGGTTCCAGTCACATTCTGCCTCTCTGTCCTCCCTCCAGCCACAGACCCACTTCCCCTAGTCTATATCCACGACCTTTCACTTCCCGGGATTGGTGTGTTGCCACCGGAAATTTCACGGATTTCACTCTTTACGGCTAGATGTCCGTTACCTTCCTCTGTCTTTGTGTTAGCGTTCTAAACTCTGGTGGCTTTATGAGGACTATGGTTGACTGCTCCTCTGTCCAATCAGAGTTTTCTGTTGCAACTTTTAAACGTACACATGTTCCACATTCTTAGCAGCGCCCAAGAAGATTGTGATTGATTTAAAGAAATGCCAATGAACCAGAGCACGTTTTTCTCCCATGCCAGAATGCTGTGTGGAATAACCAGCCTCTCTTCCGTAGCTCTGTGGAGGAAGGTATGGCAATGCGAGACTACACTTCCCCAAACCCGTTCATTGCCATCCTCTACCTGTCCACCAGATGCCCTCTGACTTTTTCTCCTGTCCCAGTTACCTTACTTCCACATCCAGTTACTCCGCCCTGCCCTTCAGTATCCCCTTTCCCTCCAGGCCCAGTCACCTGCCCTTCCCTGCCCACCTACTCACCTGTTCCCACTTTCCTCATCACCCCGCATTATTTAACCAGCGTTTTTCGGCTCACTCCTGGCCACGTCGTCAATGTTACATAGTTACTCTGTTGCTACATGTCTTGCTTTCTAACCTCTACTACTTGAACCCTAACCTGACTCCGCCAGATGGATTGCTTTGCATTTGCTCGGCATATCCATCTGGGAACTTTCCGTTGGAGAACTTTTGGAAAGGGGCGAAAATACTGGTTAGCTGATTGGATAAACCATCTGTCTATCACCGCCAATTTTGGTGATAGACGGGCCAAATCAACCAATCAGATCAACGATATATCAAACTCTTGCCGAAACCAGTCGGGAGAAGAGCAAAAACATCTTTTCCTCCGAGAAAAGCCTCCAGTGCCGTTTTTTGCTCTTTCAGTGAAGGAATACTTTCTAATAGATAAAACTTGCGCGATAGCTAAGCTCATCTCATCCGTGGAAGCCGCCATGCTGTTTAGACTGAACAGTCGCCTCTCGTTGCGTCACACCTAAACCCGCCTCAAAACCAACGCTGATTGGTCGGTCGTTTGGCGAACGGCTCCAAATTTTCTCTGTCTCAAGATGCTAGACTGATCTGCGAGTGGAAAACTGGAGCTCGCCAGATCAGGACGGTCTCACGAGGCTACCTGAACCCTGCACTGGAACCCTTCCATAAACAGCTGAACTGTTTCTGTTAGCTCAAGCTTCAGCATGCGGTGTGTTTCTGGCGTAATGCATTGCTGTTACAGGTGAAATAATGATTTCTTTCTTTCTAAGTTCCTACTTGACTTGACTTTGACAATGAAGACCATTGATTTTGAAGGACAGAATGTAAAAGCAAATCACTGAGAACAGGTCAATGACATCTGAGATGAGAGGGTGCAAAGCTTCCAGGTGGGTGTTGTTCAAATGTGTAGGGTAAGTATAAAGAACTAATTGTGCTTGTAGCACATAGACTTGAAAGACTTTGAACACTGAGCTATTTCTGGACATTTTCCTTTATTTCTAGTCTCACTATATCAGCCAAACATACCATACATTTCCAGGGCATTCAGGGCAAGCTAGGCTTCTCAGAAATATCCTCATGTTATGTGGCTGTAAGGGACCCATTTTGAGCTAAACTGTTTTATTCCATTGTCCCAGAAAAAAGGTACATTGTCACTGCAATTACCTGGCACCTCATGAAACAAAATGTATTTAAATGTAAATGGACTGTATCTATATAGCACATTTCTAGTCTTATCGCCTACTTGATGTGCTTCAACATAGTACAGGAACCATTCACCATTCACACACATGCATACACTGTGGCTGAGGCTGCCGTACAATGTGCCACCTTCTCATCAGATAAACATTCAAACACATTTACACTCCGATGGCGCAGCATCGGGAGCAATTTGGGATGTCTTGCCCAAGGACGCGTCAACATGGAACTGCAGGGCCAGGGATGGAATCATCGTTTGATCGATCATGTTGTAAACATGGGGATTTATGAAAACAATCATCCAGACTCAAGATTATGATTGAGAGCATGTTGTGGTACAAAATATATTCTCATATTTATCAAACGGTATCTGACAAGGAGTATGTTGTTCATATTTCTGATACAAGTACACTCTTCATTGTTAGAAAGGTAAGCTAGGCCGATTGTCTTAAGTGTTTGACGTAGACATATAGACTGAGCTATTTTAAAAGCATTAAAGCTTTAACTGTAACTGTAACTACTTGTGTAACATTACTGTCAACAGTTTTCACTGTGCTGTGTTCTGCTTGTTATGATATTCACTGTACTGACATGAACCAAAATGAATACTGTAAATATTATCCTTTATATAGCAGCAAGTCCATCTTAAAGCGTACTATTATGGCACTGTTTATCCTGCTGTATGTGATGCTATACATTCTTAAACCTGGTGGAACTCAAAGTGTGGTAATGTAAATGTCTGCATATTTTAGTGGGTAAAATTAGTCATGAATTAATTTTTACTTTGCTAGAATACATCAGCTGGGATTCTGAGCATTGTTTCAGTACTAAAGGTTATGATTAATTTCTGTGTACAAATAAACATCGTCAGCTCCTCCTGTAGGTGGTGTGCCGCTCCAAATAGCATCACCTTCTGACAACTGCCCAAATGAAAATTGCTCAAAAAATGATAGTCATCATGTGCTCGTGCAAAACTAATGAACGATTGTCACGACCCTGGGTCACGTCTGCTTTGATGTTTGATTTGACAGATCGCTCTCTCCTCCCCTTTTGCTGTGTGTGTGTGTGTGTGTGTGTGTGTGTGTGTGTTCAAGGGTGATGAGCAACAGGTGGTGCCCCATGATTGGTCTCTTTGAAGAGCTTGCTGCCTCCAGATTGGACAAGATGATGACATAGTTCTACTAAACACAACTTGGCCTGTAAGACGAAGCAAGTTCAACATACCCAGGATATTTTTCGTTATCTGGCTTCACTAATGTTGTGTTCACACTGGCTGCGTAAATCCACTCTTTATTCGTGCAAGTTTGATCGCAGGATCATATTGGAATTATTTGTGTTTACTCTTGTTACTTGTGCCGTTGCAGAGCTGTAGGCACCAACAATGTTTCTTTGTGTCATCAATATGGCCAAAATAACCACTGTTGCTGCTTTGTGCCTGTTGTGGACGTCTTAAAACCAAACTGGCGTCATGTCTGGATTAATAACATCATTGGGAGGAGCACACCGCTCGGTAAATTATATCTAGATGACTGTGGCTTCCTGCTCTACTTGAGGTACAGATGTTGCTGTGATTTATTTGCAATAAACAAATCAAAATAACTACATCATAATAAAGATTTGTAACAACTCTGAATTCATGCTTTGTCAGGTCTGCCAGCAAGACGACAAACTCTTAAAATGCTTTTTTTTCTAAATGGAGTTTGGATGGATCAGGGCTATGATGACTGCTGCTATTACAGCAATATGAACCCAAAATAGACAGATTTTTCCATGATATGATTGCAATAAACGGATCAAAAGTAAGCCAAAAATAACTACATCATGATGAAGATTTGTCTTAGGTCTCTGCAAGACAACAAGCAAACAACTTTTCAAATGTTTTCTGAATGGAGTTCGGATCGATCAGGGCAATGCGTTGCAAGAGAATCTCAACGCTGACGCTTTTGCGACACAGCATCACACGATTTTCTTGCTTGAGTTTACATATTACAAATCGCCATTCGCATCGTCCACTGCAATTTAAAAAAAAAAATTATTTGCATTGACTTTATATGTAATTGCACCGTGCAATTCACGCGAAAGACAGTCAATTCGAACACACTGTAACAACCACAGTCACGCAAAGCGCTCACACGATGGTGGCTATCAACTCTATAAGTCACCCCAGGGTTTCCCAATCTAGCCATGTTGGCATTCTCATAAAAGGGTGGGGTTTGCAGCATAAGAACAATCGCAAACATGGACAAGTCTGGCAGCAAAGCAAACTATTATATTAGATAAATACGAAGAAGATATACACATAATCCAGGCTGAAAGCAACACAGCAGCTGCCAAAGGCAGGAAGGAGAGCTGGCAAAACATCGGCAACAGTGTGAATGCAAAAATTAATCTATTAATCTAATCTAATCTATTAATCTAATCTTAACCACAATCTATGCCTCCCCTCTAACAATCTCGGGATCTTCTCGGCTGATGCCACTTTCAAGATTACTGATTTGTTAGTAGGCAGTAGAAAAGTTTGATCGGTTATCTTGAAAATAACCTCCTGCAGAGCAGGTTAGGTACGCAGTATATGTTACCATGGCGATGAGACGCCCTTTCTTGTCGCCTCGAATTACCAATTGCAAAATGCTTTTACAAAATGCATGACCAAATTGTACATTGAATTGCAAATTGCAAAATGCATTGCAATTTGAGTAAAGAGGCCAAAAAACCTTCATATAGCTGGCCATTGTTTGGAGTGAGGGCCATTGTTGGGAGTGGAGAGTCTCACAGCATGTTGTGTTTAGGTTTCCCATAGACTGGGTACATAACAGGAAGAAGAAAGAAATGGGCAACAACTGTTTGGTAGATGCAATGGCTGCAAACCTTGAATAAACCATTGTTACGGCTGTAACTTGTATTTTCCCCAGCATTCCCTTCCCCTGTTTGCTGGCATGGGTGTGGTCTCCCTTTACTGTTCTCCTGGCTCTGCTCATCACACTCACCTGTGTGCAATCAGCTCATCAAGCTCACCTGTTTCTCATCTGCCTGTTCTCATGACCTATTCTTCCATATAGCAACCAAAAGTAATAAAGTGTAGTTTTTATGTATTCCACATATTTATTACTGTATGCACCACATTGACTGCTGATGTATAAGACCGCGAAGATCCACATAGGGAGGAAGTCAGGGTGAATGGGTAGTCCTAAAACACAGGGCTTTCAGGTGGGGGAGCGGAGTTTGTGTCCAGAAAGAAGTTAAGGTGAAAACACAGGACTTTCACCCAGTAAACGGGCGTTCATGTCCCGGGGGACCAGTGCTTTTATCCAAACTACAATCTTTTTTCTAATCTTAACTAGTCGTTTTGGTGTCTAAAGGAGAGTAGTCTATATCAAAGATCTTGCATTTACGGGATTGTTCAGGTGCTGCCAGAGGTTGTACTGGATGTCCCACATTTTCGGCCGAATGTCCCTCACCTTATGTTTACCAGCTAATTTCATGAACGGACATTTCAACCTCTCTGTTTTCAAAAAATCGTGCACCGCTGTCAGTTTTCAGAAAAGTGTTCGTTTACACATACCCGTGTATATATGCCGTCAAGAGCACGCCAAACCTGTAGGTGGCAGTGTAAGGAGAAGCTCAAGCCCACGTTAGCCAATCAGAATCCCGAAAATAGCAACAACTGCAATGAATCGCTTCCTCTCTCTTCTCTTCCTCACTTCCCCGGCTGCCTAGACCTCTGTTTGTCTCAGTTTACATGCAAACGTGCAAACAAAGTTTTCCAAAATCTCCACTCTGGCTGGAGTTTTTAGAAAGAATCGTTTTCAGAGGCAAATTCTCCATTTGCGTGTAAACGAAGGACACAAACGAAGGGAAATGTCTCAGTTTTTCAAAATAACCATGTACGTGTAAACGGGGTATTAGTCTTTCTTTGTGTTGGCATTCTAAACTCTGGTTGATTTATGTGGACTATGATTAACTGCTCCTCAGATAAATCCAGACAGCTAGCTAGACTGTCGAATCTGAGTTTTCTCTCGCACGACTAAAACAATTTTTGAACATGCATGTTCCACCAAAACAAGTTCCTTCCTGACGCTATTTTGCTAGTTTTTCTCCTATCCCGGAATGCTGTGTGGACTAGCCAGACCTTCCTTCGCAGCGCTGTGGGGGAGGGTTAGGTAATGTGAGACTAATAGGACAGTGACCTTTTGTCGGCTAAACTTAACTGTACAGACCACTAAACTTAACTGTCACGTGACAGGTCAGCTGAACTTCGTCAAGTGACCGGTCGGCAGTCACTTTAATTTCGTATGATATCATACGGATTGTTGTGCATACGCTTTCGTATTATATTATAGGAACCTGTTCATGAGAATGCGCTGTTCTCCAGCTCATGCTTGTGCAGTATATCTACTCCGGATCTCCAACCACTCATTGCCAGATTGTTGTAAATACCTCAGTGGTATACACACGCCAGGCCAAAATTCAGTTACGCTTATTCACTGTGTTTGCTCCTTTGTATTTTCCACCTGTTCTGACCTGTTATTCCTGTGCTGCAGAATCACCATTCGCTTGCCTTTCAGCTACGCCTGCTCTCTACACGTTCCCTCATCTCAACCCTCTCCATTCCTCCCCGTGGACTCCGGATTCCCATCTTCAGTAATCCTGTTTCATATCCTCATTCTCGTAACAATAAAAAAGACTCTCTTACCATTATTAACCTGCACTCCTGCAGGTTGAGGCAGTCATGAACTTGGGTCCTACTCGTGTTCATAACAACAATTCATCTGGAAACACATTTTTTTTTCAGTTTTCTGCGTCAACAATATTCAGTTAATTTCTTGGCATTTAAGTATGTCTATTTATGGAACAGAAATGAAGCTAATGCTTTCCGGGTAGTGAATTACTGTATATTGCCTTGACTAAGAAAATCAAATGACTACCAACAGGAAATTTGTCCTTACAACTGTGTTGTTACAGTACAACCTTTCTAACACAAAATGTATTTTTACAGAAAACTTTTAAATTAACTGTGTTTGATACAACTTTGCAATATGCAAAAAATGAAAGGTTCCCAAAGCTGTTGGTTGGGAGAAGGCAACAGAGCAGGGGAACAGGTATAATAGCACCTGGTGGGGCGGTGAGAAAAGAGGAGCAGGGCTCTGACTAAAGACAAGTAGACACAGAGGCGGAGGAGATGGTGCAGGTGTCACCATGACTCTTCCTTGACAGTGTATTCAGGTGGTTCTGGGAAGGCAAGGCAAATGTGAGTTATGCTCCCGAAACCACTCATGCTCGCTCCCCGCCCATGACCCCTTTTGCACCGCTTAAAAGCTTCAAAGACTAGAAAGCTAATCGGCATAGGAAGGATTACAACATTACCAGGGAATGTCAGAGAAGGCAATCTACTTAACAGAGGCAAGAGGATGCAGGATTTGTATTATTATTGTCAATATCATATGGGCCTGCAGTAGCTCAGTCTGTAGGGAGATGGCTCGGTACAGAGTGTGGACTGGTAGCTGGAGAGGCGCCAGGTCACCTCTGGGGCACTGCCGAGATGCCCTTAAGCAAGGCTTGGAGCGGCTGCTATGCGGCAGCCCAATCACTCTGACATCTCTCTACAACAATGCATAAGAAATTAAAATTTTATTTTTATATATATATATATTTTTAATATTATTATTATTATTCCAAAAGTGTTGTGAAAAAATACCAAAATTATTCAGCATAGGCAGAATGAAAGGGGCAGACATAGTTTACTGACTTGGCTCCTCAGTGGAGCCAAGTGAGTCAAAGAAATGTGAGGTAATGGGAGTGAGATTGAGAGAGGCAGCAACTGCAAGTGACAGGTTAAACTGTGGACTAGGAAAAAGAGGAAGATAAAGCAGCGCTATAATGACAGACGGACTGTCGTCTTTTCTTTTCATAGAAGACATAGCATACATCAACACACAAATGTCCAAACCAAATGTCATGTTTTGCCACACGGCACTATATATTTACTAGGGCTGTCAACGTTAATGCATTAATGCATGCGATTAATCTAGAAGAATTAATGCGTTATTAATTTTTCAACGTAAAGTAATTGTTTGAACCCAACTTCACCGCAGTATTAGATGTTACATATGTGCACAAGAAAGCTACGGGATTACTGTGGGGAATTTGATGAAAGAATGGCTATGATTAACAGAACATATGAACCCAGTATGATAAGTAACAGAGCATATTGACACGCTAACAAAACATATACCGGGAACATTTACACTGTCTTTGAGAGAAAATAGGTAGCGCAGCGCTACCGTGACGGCAGCCATGCGCCCCGTCACACAGCACTAATATGTACATTTTTTTAAATTAAGATAACCACCCAGACCATACAGAAAACAGGCATGTCGATACTCCCGCTTTGTGTAGAGCAAGAAATTTGTAGCTTGTTGGATTCAACGTTCTTTTCATTTTAATGAGCTCACATTCAGAGTTTAAGAACAGCCAAAGAGCCAAGGCTGAATACAATGACACTTTCTTCCTTTATTATTGTCTAAAATGGTGAGAGGCCAGAATGGAAGGTGACCCTTATCCATTCATCCGCTAGAGACTCAAAGTCATTTAAAGCACTGGAGGCTGGGAGTTTCAGGCCCTGCCAACTCCAATCTAATTTAGTCGGTAAAACTGGAATTGGCAAGTTCCAGTGTGACACGTGTACACATGTATAGAAAATGATTCATGACACTGGGACCAAGCCAAACCACTATATGCACTGTACAATGACAAAAATACATGTCCAAGATTGGAACTGAACTAAAAATATGATGATGGCTTAGAACATTTATATATAAAATCAATCAAGATATTTTGCAAATGTTTTTTGAGTTGCCATTAGATGGTGTCTTTGCTGATGTTCTTCTGTGGAAAACCGTTAAAAATAAAGATGACAAAAATCAGAATACATTTAGAGGGAGAGGCCTCGTTCTGCCCAAGCAAGCACACTAATATTTACTGTGAATAACCACATTACTATATAATTTGCAGGACCCCATCTAGTTTGTGGATTCCGGACTTCATAAGCAGTCAAATGTACATGATTTGTTTAACAGTCAAGTTAAACTTAAGTAGCCTAAGAGAAAACATTACATTGCACGTTAAAGAAAAAGATAAAAATGGAGATAAAAGGGATAAGGATAAGGGCGCACATTTTCAGACAGTAGTGTTAGTGTGAAGTAATAACTAGCATGCTACAAATAGTTGTGTAATAAATTAAAAAAGACAACTAAAGAGAGAAGTTCAAACCCAGTTTACGTTCTCACCTCCACACCGCTGGCCAATCACAACTTCAAGTAATCCCAGAGGTGTAGGGAGAGGGGCTTTCTGAAGTTATTTGACTATCCAACAAGCATTTCTAATAGAGTATACTGGCCCCTTTGGGGTAAGGTTGTCTGGAAGTTAAATATCTCCGAAGATGACTGGCTGAGGGGGGGCTAAGGCTGGGTTAGGGTTAAGTTAAGGGAGGACACATATCGAGGGGGAAAACAGACTTTTTATTTTTTTTAGTTTTTGATCCACTTAGTGCATTGCAATCTTATAATCGTGTCTCCTCTTTTTATTGATTTTTACCTTTACTGTTTGGCTGTGTGTTATGTCCTCATTTTTTTTCCAGGTTTCTGGTATTCATTGTTTATGATGTGACAACACATCTGCTTGAACAGTCACTCCACCCTGGCAACCCCCTGAATGTTTCTGGAAACTGCCTTTGTTTTCACCTCCTGAGAAATGCTGAGATTTAACTCCAAGAACTCATCCCACAATGGGCCGAGAACAGTGAACGATGATACTCATTCCACCAATTGTCACAAAGAGAAATTGGAGATAAATTGGCCCATAATGTCTCTGTGGTGTATTCACCCATAAGGAAGCACCCAACTGAGCCAGCTGGTCCAGAATACTGCTGCCATGGGCTTCTTCAGCAATGATGCCCCCCAGTGGGTCTACTTCCTCCTGCCAGTAATCTGTCCAAGATGTCACATGATTATTGCCTAGCTGTCAGGTCATACCAGTCACTACCCAGGGCTTACATGATTATGCAACCATAAACTACTTCCAGTTCAGGGTAGACAGCAGAGGTGGTTTTCT
Organism: Sander lucioperca; assembly: GCF_008315115.2. Classification (NCBI taxonomy): domain Eukaryota; kingdom Metazoa; phylum Chordata; class Actinopteri; order Perciformes; family Percidae; genus Sander; species Sander lucioperca. The sequence continues at coordinate 37,960,499 of NC_050176.1, forward strand.
GTCGAAGATGAGAAATCTTTAAGAGTAAAAATGTACTTTCTGAGTGGCGAAACAAGGCAATGGGTACTTTTATAGGTAAAGACAGACTTTTGATTTAATCAAAAATGCAGCAGTGGGTGTAGGTTGATACTTAAGTACTTCATTACAGTACATTCTTTTGGCAGACGCTGTAGAAGGAATTAACATATTTATCTCATATCCAAACATTAGAAACAATTTGGGTTTTCTTGTCCTGCCAAAGGGCACTTCTAGTTATGGACAGGAAGACCCAGGAATTAAACCAACCTTACTATTAATGGCCTTCCCACTGTACCACCATTGATACCGCTGTCAGAAAAGGCTGTGTACATTCAGAAGTGAAGACAGATTTTGGGTTGCTACTTATATGGTGAATACAGAAAAGAAAGAGCATTCACAGTAAAAACTGTATGAACTGCTTTTTAATTTACAGCCTGTTTATTTAAATGGAGTCTGGTGGGTTTAGCGAACACAATTTCGCGGATGTCTTATGTTTTAACAAAAAAAAAGGATCTTACTCTTTAACAGAAACGTTGACCTTGTTAGAAATCCTTTCCATAATGTTGTCAGACACTTAGAATATTAATCTGAGCCTGTCAGCGGCAAAACAAGCACTTCTGTGAAAGTAAATACAAGCTGACAATTGCCCTATTAACTTACATTGTAGCTTGTTTTGCCGCTGCCTATTATTGGACCGATGTCAAAGATTGTTGTTCCCATCAATCATTTAGACACAAAAACATAGGAAAATAGGGTGCAGGTTGAAAAAAAAACGGTAGTTACCCTTTAAGTGCTAGTCCATACGTAAGAGAATTCACAGCCATTGAATGTATCCGTATGCAAATGTGTGCATTTGTGTGTGCATGTTGGATCCATGTTGCTGCATGTAAACACTATTATTTTCCTTTGTAATTAATGTCTAGTGATGCAGTGAGAGAGGTCACAGCTTAATGAGCAAGAGTGATTCAAACCAAAGTAACTCAATGACATGCTATATAGAGCCGAGTGGCTTTAAATTGAGTCTTTTTTTTACTTGACAAGTTAAACTGCTGTATAATGAGAGATACAATAATTATAACATTCATCAACAACACCATCTATATTAATATGCTTCTTTCTCTGTGTGACAGTCTGTGAAAACATTTGTACTAATACATTCATACATTTAAAAGATTACTTTTCATAGTAGGGTTTACATAATTAGGGTGTGAATGGATCACTGACCTAAACGCTACATATACTCTCTAAGTATCTACTCCCCAGATGTTTTATTCTAAAATAAAAGTTGTTTGGACTTTAATTGCTGTAAACAAATTCAAAGTCACTGGTATGACCTGTGCTTTCTAAGCTTTTACATAACCCAGATCAAACAATTCTGGCCCTGTAGAAAGGCATTCTCTATGGGCCCCTCCCCATATCCACAGCTATTCATTCTAGCATCTTTTTGGGCCCTCCTCACATGAGGGTCCTGGGTACTCTGTCCCCTTTCCACCCCCAGTCCGACCCCCTGCTTACCAGCCCATTTCTGCCAATAGTGTAAGTATTTATGGGGGTGTGTGCCTGTGTATTCCTGCTCTTATGTAAAATATGTTGGACTTATGGCCTACAGACATTTCTGTGAAGGGAGGTCAGTCTGGCTCTGTCTACATGTGGTGTATATTTTAAGCCGGCTGCATGCTTCTTTTGGCAGGCTCTGCAGACGCGCGTGCCCCCAAACCAAATTGTGACCAGCACGTGTTCCCAGCGTGTGCCCCTCAAAAACTGAAACATCAGAGCTGCAGCTGTGCTTCTTGTTGATGATTGGCTAATTGTGGGTACCCTGACCCAATCACTTCCTTTTCCGGTCTCCTTCAAAAACGAACATATAATCAGATAACCAACACTAAAAAGACCAGAAGAATACAAAAGCAAGTAGAAAACCACAGATGTGCTGTACAGTGTACAACGCTAACGTTGTTGTAACGTAACGTTGTTTAGAAATGGAGTTTGCTTACGTCAAACGACGGCCTCCACCCGCCACAAAGAGTCCACGCATGCTTTGGACCTTCAGCAGTGGCTGCAGCAACTGGACCCCAGCCAGACCGGAGCTGCAATCTGCTGACTCTGCTCTTTTCCTTAACCGGGAGCTAGGTAGTATTATTAGGGAACATTGCGGTCCATAAGCAGCTCCGGTCTGCCTGGGGTCCAGTTGCTGCAGCCGTTTGCTGCTGTCTGCTCTGCTCCCGGCGAACTAGTCTCCTAGAGGCTGGGAGTGAGGTGCCAGGGCCGCGGAGTGCACTAATAATTACTAGCTAACGTTAGCCAACTGCAAAGTCAGCTTCCCCAGTGTTGCGTTCAAACGCTGTTGGAAATTATACAAACATTTCAAAATGAAAAATTTAACGTAGCCCAGTAGACATGGCTGGTGAATATTCAGGTTACTACAGTAGTGTCATGGCCTTGACACAGTAAAACTACACCCTGACTTTGGCCTTTCAACCTAAATTAAAGCAAGCATTACTGTATAATAACTATAAATCAGAGTACAAATCCAACTAAACTGACTGACGTATGAATCTTTACGATGTATATTCGATTAATAAATTAACAATTTAATAAAGTGTTTTTCCCCCTCTTTTTTTCTGGGCGAGTAAAAATATACAAGGGGCCAGTCAAACCCTGATCTAGTGACCCGGGGGGCCAGTGGGGAAAAAAAGTTATATTGGATACTAATACGACATACAACTCTTTTCCTGCTTTCTTGTTCTAGAGCAGCCTTACTGTGTGCTTGCATTAGACTGACCCACCTACAGTGTCAGAGATCATTGGCTACTCCTGTATGGACAAGAGCTCAGCTGCCAGGAGTATGTTCTTTTTTGCAGACAGTGCATGCACACCCGCAGAGGGGAGTGCACACAGACCATCTCATATTAGCCTTAAAGCAACACCAAAGATTCTTTTGTTCCTTAAAATAATGTTTCCAAAATCGTTTCAGTGGTTCATCAACTCATAACAGGGTGAACGGCACTTCTGCATTCGCTTTGCGGCCCTCTATAGGCTATAACCGCACTATGCAAGTTTGCCAGATCAGGTAGTGGATCTGTAGTTTGAATGAGACATACAACAGCGGTAATGGACAATTCCACTTCCAACCTGTAGGGGGAGCGAAGAGGAAAAGTGCTTTGGTGTTGCTTTAAGGCTTTAGAGTTGTGTTTATGATTCAGGTTAGAATTAGGAATAAAGTTGGGGTTAGGGTTAGGCTTGTAGTGGTGATACCTAAGACGATATATGTGGGGGTAATGCAGTCAACTGTGTTTTTGGACTTGGACATTAACGCAGAAATACATGTAAAGAGACCCTAGACTGGAAAGAATAATAACTGATGTAACCCACTGTTTTATGGAGGGCTGTTTTGAAGTCAGGAGTTTGCAATTTAGCCGTTGCCATCTTGGTATTTTGGAGCCAGAAGTGACCATATTTGGAAAAAAGGGTGGAGCTGGGGGGGATGACGGCGCTAAGGCATGTCGTCTATGGTTTCATTGGCCCTGCACTAAGCTAAACGCTAAAGAGGGAAACTTGCTAATCTTCCACCTGACGTTAGTCATTGGGCGGAGTTTTGCTGGCGGGCAAACCAGGACCTCCCCCATTCATCAGCATGTATGGCAGTACACAGTCCGGTTGAAAATTGTTAAACCTTTCTTTAAGTTACCAGCCAACACCAGCTCTAGATAGCTTTCTGTGGCAAGGCACTACCGATTGCTGAACAAGACATTTTTAGGCGACCAAATGTTCCAGTTAACTTTGATGAAGTGAAAACACACAGTGAGACGGTCAAAGTTTAAGATGAAAACATGGGCAACACCCAAAACAACTTCAGGACTATTTTAATGTCCACAGCGCCATGGTTACCATTGCTAAGCCTAATCTGTCATGATTGACAAATCGGCGTATAGCCACGCTCCTAAAACATCCCCTGCTTTATCGTCTATTTTAAAATAAATGGGAACATAATTTACAAAATGAACATCATTCTGTATTGAGGAAGACTTGAAACTAGCGATTGAGGCCATGAACTCATTGTGAAAATGTTCACTGAGGTAATAAATCAAGTGAGAGTAGGGTCATTTTCCCATAGACTTCTATCCAAAGGGACTTCTTTTTGGAGCTAGTGGAGCCCTACTGGAAATAAGATAGAAAGCTGGTTTAAAGCACTTCAGCATTGGCTCCATTTTCAGACTGGGAAGTTGTGCTTAAAAAGAGACCCAGTTCACGATCTTAGTACTGCATGTTTTCTCCACTTCATGACGAGTCCACATAGTCCAAGCTATTGTAAGTTGATGTGAGTGTCCTACATCTTGATGTGGAAAATACACTCTTACTCTAAAATACATGGGCAATGGTTACATCAAATTCCCCATAAACGTGCTTCTGACAAGAGCTGTCAGTGCTGCCACTGTTTGGTCTCCTCTAAGGATGTCACAAAACCAGAAATTGAGTTGTCCAATACCAGTAAAAATCCACGATTCTTGATCCCCAATTTGATACCACAGTAAAAAACAAAAACAAAACACAAAATCCCAAACCTAAAAAAAAGTGTGAATGTATTTAAGCTCAATCATATTCAAATACTCTCTGGATATGCAAGTTAAAGATGGGTGTGGGGAAAGCCACTACAACGGCTGCCAAACTGTAACAGGAAAATCACAAGATAGAGTTGGCTGTACTCCCTTTGTTGCAGTGGGGTTTTCAGTAGATAATTTGTGAAATGATAACTTGTTTAATTGTTGCTGTTTTATCTAATGTGCACGCTGACATACAGTAGATGGTAAGAGTCTCCTACCACAGCTGTGACACAAGTTCAAAATGTCCAAATGGAAATATGATACACATGGAGAATTATAATAGCTTGTCATTGTACATGGACCGAGCATTCTGTCTGGCTTAGTTTGCCTCCTGAACACCATGATATTATGTTCAAAATATATGTGTTTCCCTGCAGCCCCACAGCAATGAAATAATGGGCTCTTGAGTTTAGTCACTTTAAAAAAAAATATGTGACAGCAGTATCTTCATCTCAAACAAAGAAAAGCAATAGTCATTGATGCCCACAATTTGAATCCGTCAGAATTTATACTAATCATATTACATTCTTAGTACTGCCAATACGTGGAGCATTTGGCAACCAGCACTTTGAAAAGATTCCCTTTTAAAAAATGTAGGTTAACAACATCTACAACAATAGTCGTCTTGTCATGTTTTTTCACTACAATATAATGTCTGATAATCAGGCTCTGTTGAATGCTGAGCCCCCCCCCTCCCTTCCCCTCTGACACACATACAGTGCCGTCAGAGTCCTTTAGCGGAAACAGCTTTTTCTCAAGAGCTGCCTTCCAAAAACACTTGAAAAGAACAGAAATTGGCAATTCATTCCTTGTTCATTTGTTTTCCTTTTTTTCTCCCTGATAATTTTTTATTGATCACAATCACTTGTTCCCTGCACGTGTTCAGATTGCAGAGCGGGTTTTTGTCTTTTTTTCCCTCCAACTGCGAGAAGAATAGCCTAATCAAGGCAAATTGGTGCTAATCTTCTCGCTCTTTAACGGGAGATTTAGAGAGAAGCAGAAAGAACAATTGCAACAAAAGGGAACAGGATAGGCATCGAAATATATTGAAGAGGGAATAACTGAGAACCAGTTCGACAATGCCAAGCAGCGATCCAGGGAGAAACACAAGAGACACAGATGGAGAGACAGTGAGAGGGTTAGAGACAAGTGCCACCTACCAACTTGTTGAGTGGTCTAGCAGTTGAACGGCACTGGTCTGCTGCCAAGTCCTGTCATTCCCTTCTGTGCGTCCAAAACTGAGGACAGAGAGACAAGAAAATGCCTAAAATCAGAAACAATAACTGACCATGCCTTGATGCAAGCATCAACCCTAAAACCTTCCTGTATGCTTGTCTGTGTACCTCAATGACAGAGGGGATTGTTACTTTCATGTTCATGTTCACTTTCATATTTCAAATATTATTCGCAAAAGCTAAGTAGGAGCAGACCAGACTTTAAAGGAATCACACTGCTTGGTGTCAACAATGAAATGAGATCTGCTCCAGTCAGTGTAGTTCACCTTGAGTTTTCCCTCAACCACAACAGATACAACATTCTTAGTATGTCTTTACCTGTCCTGTCCTTTCCCTACCTTCCTATCAGGGTATTGTGGGTATTGGGTAAGTGTAGCAATAGACAAAGGTCCTATCATCACCATGGAAAGACTTAAAAAAATAATAAGGTTTTACCCACATAATACATAAATGAATGGTGACACTGGCACCCCATTTGAGCATTATGACCCATTAGTTGAATAAAGACAAACAAAACCATTGTGTTGAAGTTACTGTAAAGGTAGTCTCGCATTGCCAGACCTTCCTCCACAGCGCTGCAGAGGAGGATCTGGCTAGTCCACACAGCATTCTGGGATGGGAGAAAAATGTGCTCTGGTTTATTGGCATTTCTTTAAACCAATCACAATCGTCTTGGGCGGCGCTAAGTGCCGAGCGGAGCCAAGGTGTCGCTGCTAAAAAGCCTCGGGAAGGAACTTGTTTTGGTGGAACGTGTGTGTTCAAAAGTTGTTGCGGAATTTCCAGGAGAACGAGGGCAATCCCGGAAGTGGAATGTTGTGGATATAGACTAGGAAAAGATCACCTTCATGGATACACTTCCGCCTTAGCTACATATGTTGTTTCAATAAACTACTTTGTACAACTGCTTGGTGTCTCTTGTCAGGAAATCTTAAACATAGGTGATTATAAGCATGAATGAAACTGGTTCACTGTTGTAATCCCAGTTCACATGTCCAACCGATATGAATCTACGCTGACATGTCAACTTTTGACAACCACCTTTCAAGTCTGCAAGGGTTGAGTATTTGACAGTCCTTCCAGAAAAATGCTGAGTTTTTTTGTGATTGTTACGGGCAAAAATCCTTGATTATGCGGCATGTTTTCCTAAAAAATGCGATGGAATATGCGGGATATTTATGCAATTTTATGCGATGAAATTGAGGGAACTTGCAAAAATTGCGGGAACTTGCAAAAACTTCGGTTTCATCATGGCTTCATCGCGGGGTTTGCAGCTTTTCGATGATGTTCGCGTCGTGTAATTACCTCACTTCATAACGTTCCCATGGCAACAGGGGAAAATGGCAGTAATGGAATGGAAGTAAATGCAACATTTTTCAACTTTCTGCTAAGATATATGTGACTTTTTTGCAACAAAAATGCGGGGATTATGAAATCATGCAAGCCCCGCATATTTTGCGTGGAAATCGGCAATTTATGCGGCGAAAGTGCGGTGTATTTGAAAAAATGCGGCCCCTGCATAAATATGCGGACTTTGGCTGATTATGCATTGAATTATGCGATCGCATAATCACGTTTTTCTGGAGGGACTGATTTGATTGAAAGATGTACAATACACTGTAATTGTAATGGAGGAAGACACATCACTGTGATGAACAGAAAGATGTAGCGGAGCAGGATTTTGAGTGACGTCTGACAGTAGCTGGACAGGAGAAAAGAAAATCTTATTGAATTTACATATTTCTGTCTTGATACTCAACACTAACAATTACAGTAAGTGATACAAGCAGCATCACCATGGGGAGCTGTGGGTTTAGTGAATTGTCTTTACAGTGTTACAGTATGAGCAGAAGTCAGTGCACACACAAAGCACTGCAGTATTGTATCATTGACACATTTGGAACAATAGTTTAGTTTGCAAGAAAAATAAAGAAATAAATACTAAATAGAACTCATGTGGAGCTGTTTAGGAATTTGCTTGCTCAAGGCAAACTCAATGAAACATGGCATGTGTGTTTTGAAAAAGCTTTGAACCAATTTTATTTATCCCATTTCCTACAATGAAGGGATCAAATGATTATTTTTCCACACCGAGCTTATTTCTTTAAAGGCCTAAAAATCAAATGGGTGAAGGACGAGAAAATGTGAATACCAAAATGAGAAAAGGTGGCTGAAATGGGTCCTATCCCTGCATTCATAAGTGTTCTGTGTCCAGTTTTGTCTTTGTTCGTTTTCACTAATAAAAGTGTATAAATATTTTATATTTTCATGAATTTCTATGGTGTCTGAGTCTGAGAGCACTTGTCTATGCCAAGGTTAAATACATATGAGTAGATGGAGCTTGTGTCCACCTCTAAACTTTGATGTGGCCTCACCCCAATTTTCCATCGGGCACGTTTGTGCTGCGTTCCGGTTCGGTCCCATCCTCCGCCACGCGCCATACCGCACTGGGAGCATCTCAGAAGCAGAGCTGCTCGACTCGCAGATTATATTGTCTCTACAAGTACTTTACAGAACAATCACCTGTTTATTAGCTCATATCTACCTTCCACTCCTGCAATTAAACTTATTAAAATGATGTCTTTGTTCTGGCGTTGTCTTTATAAAAAAGATCTGTGATGTCTATTATGTTTTTCCGCCTCCAAAATGAATCTCTCGTCGGCCGTGGTGTTGTAGAGGAAACATATACGATACTGGCCCGCAGCTCGCGTGAAAATAGACCTGCCGCAAATCTTTAACGGAGCGGAGAGCCGCTTCACGCACGCTTCTGGGACGCGCCGTGACGCAGCTGGTGGAATATCAAGCATTGACTTGAATGGCTGTGATTGCTCGCATCTGGAAGGCAGTGCAGACGCACCCGGTGGAAAACAGGGATTGGACTAACCGTGTTTCTCCACAGAAGGGTCAAATGGTGCTTTTGACACGAGGATTAGTGTAAACAAGAGAAAGAGAAGGACACAGGAAATACTAAGTGACAGAGATAAAGCTACTGATGTGTGTGTGTTTTTGGTTTTTTAAAGATCAAATTGAAACTTAAGGCAAAATGCTTGCATGTAGGAAAACACACACACACACACAGACACACACACACACACACACACACACACACACACACACACACACACACGCACGCACACGAGAGTCTGGAGAGGTCCAACTCTTCAGTGTGACATTGAGCTAATCAGATTTGAGGGAGAAAAGTGTTGGATAAACAAATCGCTCTTTCCATCTCGAGCCCCCCTCTCCTCCCAGTCTCTCCCACACTCTCTCACTAATCAGTAGAAGAGCTTTTAGAGTGCAGAGAGGGATTCATATTTATTCACTAATTCATGTCAACAGCCAAATCTACTCCATGGCGATGACTAAACAACTATTTACCCTCCATAAACCAAAGCCAAATGATGGCGACTGCTGTCCGGTCACGTGACGACCGGTCACATGACAGTTAAGTTTAGCCATCTTTCTCCGGATCCTACGTGATTATGATGAAAAAGTAAAACGAGATTTGGGTTCATTTAAGTAACTAAGGAGAGGGACATTTGTAGCCTACTTATTTAGATGGATAGGACCATTACACGTTTGTGTTAAATTCATCATTATCAGCCAATTTTCTGCTCCTTGAAAGCAGTTTTTATTTCATCCATTATCCTGAGTCTTTCGTTTGTGGTGTGACTGATACCTCTCCAGCCTCTAATCTTCTCAGATGGATTTAAATAAAACGGTTGATGATGATGATAATACTGTATAATCAATTGAATGATGTTTTATTCAGTTAAAGATCACTTTGAATGATTTTTACGAATGATAATGTAGAAAAACAGATTTAAAAATGTAAGGGCTCAGATTGTTATATATATATATATATATATATCCGGGAGACCCCCCCAGTTGGCCCCACTCAGTTTCCCCGGGACTCAATTAAATTACAACCTGTGAGGTCCTGGGGACTCACTACATTGAAAACATCACTGTGTAAAGAATCGGTACTAATGCTAATGCAGCTTGTGAGAAAAGTGAGAACAAAAGGCAAGAAAATATCGACAGATTTTCAGTGTGTCTCAGGAATCACACGCACAAGAAAACACATTCACACCTACAGGGTTTCCAGCCAGGAGCTGACTTTGGTCTGTTATACATCCTATGTTGAATCTAATCACAGTACTTTGCATTATAAGCATACAAACATATAGTGCAAAAAAAAGGTGAACATGATTTCAAGATTAACTAAAATTTGAAAATTGATCAATAAAGATTTAAGTTTAATTCATCAGCATTGTATAACATAGATTGGCACAATGGAATGCAGCTGTAGTCCCTTTATCCAACATATGAAAACAAATCAAATTGAGAGGATTTGCTGTTTGTTTGTGAATTGAGAATCTTTAGGTTTTTGAGCTGTTGGTTAGACGTCACTTGGGAAATTGTGAAACATCTTTCACTGTTTTGTGACTTTGTCTTACAGAGATTATCACAACATGTAATAGAGATTCATTGATAATGAAAATGGCAGAGGGGAGCAGAGGAGGTCCACAGAGCCATTGGTTGGCTCTGTGGCAGTGTTAATGAGACACATGTCACCCTGTCACCTCTCCACCTCTTTAACATGACATGACACCTGCATCACCTTACAGCTCGCCCACACGGCAGCAACAAATAAAAGTCCATCTGTCTATTAATTAGGCTAACATTTTTGCAAACATGAATACAAAACTATCTAGCATTTCAGTGCTCCATGTCACTCATTTTGGAAAAGTCAACAATCATATATGGGTAGGGCTGGGCACCGAACGTCTATACTTTTATGGCACCGGAAAAAATACCCGGATCCTATGAGTATCGAAATATTATTTATCTTTCGGTGCCAAATTTCGGTTCCAAAAGTGTCTGAGTGTGTAAGCGCAATCTTATCTGTCCTCTCTGCATATTGACACAGTGCGGCACTCCGACCGATACACACGCGCGCGTGCGTGTGCGCAGAAGTGCTGACGGAGTAAACTAGGTCGGCTCTGCAGTTTTGTTGAAGTCACAGTGGGTCACGGCCATGCCGATAAAGCGGTTTCAAGTGTGGTTACAGTTTTTCAAAATTTCACGCAGACACCATTCACTGCGATATGATATTAATGGTGAGCCGGTCGCGTGCTGTTGTTTTACACTTCCTCTGAGACAAGCAGGCACAACAGTGGTTTCTGTGCCCTGATGACTGACTGACAGGCTGAGGTTGTAAGGAAAGGCAACTTCTACAGCACATTTCAGCAACAAGGCAATTCAATTCAACATTCCTTTGCACTTAAGTTAGTTCTCCATTAGTTCAATGTTGACAACAGGGCAGTCACCAAGTTTATTGTTAAAGGTTTGTGTCATTATGCAGTTTGCACTAACAAGTCTTTGTTCTTTACATTCCTTTGCATTTTAGATATGCATTTCAATATTAGCCTGTACACAATGTAATTTGTTTATTTATTTATTTATTATTTATAATATGTTCATGTTGTGGCAAAAAGGTTTCTCTTTTTTTGTTGATACCAATCCTGAGTATCTGACTGGTGCACCCCTATCCAAAAGCACAACCAGTTGTATTAATGATACTCTGAGTGAGCAGTGTTACCAGAAATTTTTAATTTTGATAACTATTTTGATGCACAATTAAGGTAGAAAATAAAAGTTTTGTGTTTAATGTATTTTTGTTGATGTTGAAATGGATTTTAAAACATATGGTATCGAAAAAAGTATCATTAAGGAACCAGCATCGAAACTGAAGTATCGAAATTGGCACCTGATCGAAAGATTTTGAACGATGCCCAGCCCTATATATGGCTGCCATGTTCAGGTGTCTACGTACCAAAGATACATATTGATGACCCATTTCTGTGCTCCTGTACTTTACTCTATAGCTAGCTATATACTGTATCGCTTGGTATAATGGCTGGAAGGTGTTAGCATAAAGAAAAGAGACTTCAACATCAAACCTCATGTGCAATTTGTTAATTTAAGTTGGACTTATGATAATGAAAAAACGTTTGTACAAAAGAGTCTTGTATAAAAGTAGCCCACTTTTCTGATTGTTAAGTATCATGAATTTCTGTTGCCCCATTCTACAAGATTTAGCCTTTATCACTTATTTAACGGTCAAATAGTTCAAACTAAATACAATACATATACAACCAGAACAATTTCTGTTGCGCCATTCTATAAAGGCAAGATTTAGCCACAAATACTGTCACAACCAAGACAAGGTCAGTTTATCTAACTCAGTTGTTTGTATGTTTATTTGCCTATACATCTCTCAGTCAGTAAATCCATTCATCTGTTTATCTGTGTTCTGTATCTCTCTTAGCTAGAGGCTTTCTCACTCTGCCAAGGAAGAAGGATAACATTCTGCTCGTAGGAGGGCTGGCTGAGCCGTGCTGTTCCTTTTCCATATTTATGACTGAGAGGTGTGCAAGGAATTGCTTCCACACCCCCCTCCCACTTTATGTCTTCTTCAACATCTTCCAACTATTTATCTATCCATCTGTCTGTCTTTCCACAGTACCTGCTCATCTGTGGATTTTTTTTTCTGTGCTGATAGGACATTTAGTCAGTTGTTTCAGTTTCAAACAGCATCTCACCTTATCTTTCTGTGTGCATTACATGGTTTTGTCCTTATCTTTGGCTGATGCTAAGTGATCACTTCTGAGAGTTTTGTAGGAGCACGTTGTTTCTTGCTTGTTTGGTCAGCAAAGCGAGACCAGGCCTATAAACATAAAAGTCCGTTCCTGACTGAGTGATAAAGTTACATTATTGGTCGGAGTGAGTGATCCAAATACACCATTGGTCAGTCAAGTGTTGGAGTTTCCTCCTTGGGCGTTGTTCTTTCAAAATGAAAATGCGCGACAGTGGTAACATTTTGCTCTTGCTGCGATATTTTCCAAAGGGAAAAGAAAAGCAGTCGAGGTAGGTAATCAGGGCAGGCATTTAGTTAAGTTAGCTAGACCACATGCCTATGTGCATAATATCTAGACAGACAAAATGTTGTGGTCTAAATTAACAGGATTTTATAGATGCAGTTAGGCTGCAAGTGTGTTAACCTAGCTTGTTTAAAGTCACTGTCTACTACTGTCACTGAAAAATAACTACTATAAACATATAGAATCAATAAATAAATAGTATTCTCAAATACCTCAACTGCAGAGACAGGACTTTTTATCTTCTATTTTTTCTTAAATTTTCACAGTTTAAATAGTATATTTGGTCATATTTTAGTATGACGTAAAAAAATAACGTTACCTGAAAACGGCGTGTAGTTTCTTTTTAGCATCTCACATTCATCACAAGTGTACATCAAACACACTTCACGTCACATGACCACTACTACGGTCAGAAACATTGTGCCAAAATATGAACAATAACGTTGCTGTCAACGGGCTTATCTGCTAATGTTAGCTACCGACCGTTACCTTGAAACCATCCAGCAAATAGACGGTACCGTAGGGTGCCGTTCAGGGTTCAACATTTTTAACATTTACCAGCCAAATGCTGGTAAAATATGCAAGTGGCTGGTAGATTCATTCACCAACCAAAAACAATGGTGATCTATTGAGTGGCTGGTAACATTTGAACATTCACTAGCTATTTGGCTGGTGGACAAGAAGTTCATTTTGAACCTTGGTGCTTTGATTTAACGTCACCGCTCATTTTACACACAGTTTAAAAACAAAACAAAACACTGAGTGAACATTACTAGCTACGTTCTTCATGTTGGTTTTGAGCGGTATGCGCCCCCACTAACCTGGAAAATGGTTTTAAGACAGTAACGTGAATACAGCGTGTCAGAGGAATACAGCGTCTCCTACAGCGGGGAGTCAGAGGCAGAGGGACCGTCAGAGGCAGAGGGACCGTCATCGCAGCGCTCGCTAACATTAGCTTCTTGTCTCATATGGGGTCTGATAAACAGTACATTCATCAAATTCAGTGTCCACAATGCTATTTTCCAATAAACTGTAGCTGTCGTATTTCACGGGACCCACGTGAGTGCGGATTTCATGTCTTGGCTTTCGCCGCTGTTTGTCACTTTGCCTAAGATTGAGTGACAAGTAGTACTCGCCCTGTTGTTTATTTGGTTGCCATGGCTTCGCGAGTGATGACGTCCTGTTACTGTTCCAGTTGCTCACCCTAAAGGGGAGAGGAGAGCGGATGACAGTTCGCTTGAGTTCAGTAGAGCAGACGGCTCTGCAGAGTTGTGTAATTACGACTTTATGACTTTTCCTAAACAGCTGAAGGAGCAGCGGTGCGCGGTGTACATAGCAGAAACCATGTTGTGCGTCTGCCCTATTTCTGATACCGTGGCGGCAGAGATTTTACCGTGGCAGGCCACCACGGTAAAATCAACATTGAGGAAACCCTGCTTCAGTTGTGGTCTGAAACGTTGGTTTCCCCTGCTGCTGCCGCCGTCAACGAAGCTTCGAAGCACAAAAAACGGTATTCGGTACAGCCCTTACATTTTTTTTTACAGCATTATTGTTAGACGAGCAGTGAATAGTGGGCCCAAATGCAGAGATGAGGCAAGAAGGCAGGAGAAGGTTTGAGCACGGGGGTTATTTCATCAAAAAAAACAAGGAAAATGCCAACAGAGAGAGTCCCCAAAAGCCAAGGGCAAAAACTTCCATCCAAAAAATACAAAACACAAGGAGAGGAAAACCAAAAACCACAAGAGTCTCAAAAAAACAGGAAACAGAAGGAAAAGGAAATCCAGGGAGTAACAACCTTGAATTGACTGACACAGGGAGGTAAAACACCCCCAAACTGACCGGACGAAGACACAAAACAATATAACAAGAGACAACGGAAACACAGGGGCTAAATAAACTAGGTAACAAGCACACATGGGACAGGTGACACCAGGGCTGGGGAACAGGTGGAGCACATTAGACATTGGGCGTTTCTCAATCTGTGTTCTTCTACTTACTTGTGTTCTTGTGTCCCTGTGAAACGTCATCTCGTGTTGACAAAATACCGTCCCAATACACAAGTTCGCATTTCACCAAGAACAGTTAAGATTCCCGGAAATGTTCTTGACACGCCCATTTTACCGAGGATGCATTGGTTGGTAACTTGTATGAACTTCGCTCCACCCGTATCCCAACATTCATTTCGGCATTCAATGATGGTCGGGTTTCCGATACATAGACAGACCAAAAACGGGACAATTTTAACATCTTATTCATCACTAAATTCACTTCTGAGAACGTTTGAGGCGAGAAATGAACGGTTTAGATTTCAAATATAGGCAGTCTTGCAAAAATCTTTGCCGAATTGACAATTTGCTCCAAAGTTTTCGGAGTTGAGGAGCTCCCTGAAGTGAGGCGACAGCCAGCTTGCGCCTGCCCCTGCCCCGGCCGCTAGCTCGTCGCTCGGACGGTCACGCTCGGAGACCCCGCTGTAAGCCGGAGGACTTTAATTCATACACACACACACCGCAGCTTCACACACACAGCGCAGCAGGCAGAGGCGGGGGAGAGAGATATACCCGTTTCTCTTCGGGAGACTTGTTTAAATTATGCCATAGGCTATAGATTAGATTTAGTATTTAGTTCATATTTTTTTGGTGTATTTGTTTTCTGATTTATTAGAAGTTGAGTTTCAGTCTGTATGATAAATCAACAGTTGTACATAAAGTGGTAACATTCTATGACATGTTATGTAGACTAAAGGGGAGACACCAACCTTTATAATTTGAATTGCTAATTTCCATCTGTTGTCCCTGGGCATATACAGTGCACTACAATAATATAGAAATGATAATTCCACATAACACTAATAGGAACACATAGGACACACCAGTGCATATGCCTACTTATTTTTTAATTTAAACTGACTTAAACTTATACACTAATAATAGTAGGGATCGCGTTCCACTCTTTTGAATAAGTAAGAGGTGTTTGAGCTAAACCATAAACAATAAAATGAAAGCTCAATAAGTTTTATTTTTCAATATTATTGCAATTGTAGCATTATGAGGTTTTCTTGTCCGGAGATTGTTTTAATACAAATTGGTTATATTGTTGTGGTTTTTATTTCTAGCTGTTATTTTGGAGTACTGCAGGTAGCCTCTGTGCTGGGGGTGGTGAGCAATAACAGAAAGAACGCATCGTCTCAAACTGTTAACAGAGTTTTCTGTGCTTGTGAACTTGCGGGTTCATTCTTGCAAGAACAACCAGCAAGAACGTTCTCCCCAAGAACACAAGTCTGTTCTTTGCATTCTTGAGCTTGAGAAACACCCAATCACACAGGTGGGAAAACACAGGAAGCAAAACTAGACATGACAAGACAGAAAACTAGACTATCAAAATAAAACAGGAAACAGAACATAATACAAACAGGGAACACAAGTATACACAAACCAGAATACACAAAACAGGATAAATCTACACCAAGGTGAACAGAAATATACAGAATAAATATACAAAACAGGACAGACAGAATTAAGAAAACAGGCAACAGAAATATCCAAAACCACAACAGAAATATCCAAAACCACAACAGAAATGTCCAATCCCACAACAGAAATGTCCAAAACCACAACAATTATGCTGTTAATACAAAGTCAATACTTCCTGTTAGGGGTCGATTATCACCTGCGACATTCAGCATTTTGACGATTACCAGAATCGTTTATTTTGACAGTTGGATTAAAAAGAATATTTAAGAAATGCGCTGATGGCTCTGATGCAGCCGCCCCTCTCTGTCTGTATTCACCACTATGTAGTCTCCCTTAATGTCCTGCCCACATCGTAGCACATCCAGCACAGCTGTGTGTTCAATGTAAGGCTGTAGATAAACAACACAACCGTCTATGCTGAAGTTGCAAAAAGAGCCAGTGTTTCAGCTGGTAACGTTCTACCAAAAAGTCACAGAAGGAAAACAGTAGTTTCTGGATGTGCGTTAACTCCAGTTGTATGGGCGGCTGTGGTCAGGAGGTGGAGCGGTCGTCTACCCATCAGAAGGTTGATGGTTTGATGGCCCCTACAGTCTACATGTTGAAGTGTTCTTAGGCAAGGTGCTGAACCACAGAGTGCCCCCAGAGGCTAAATCATCGTGAGACTGATAGTCGATGGGTTCCAACATTGAAAATGATCTAACTTTTTGTGCTAGGCCTATCAATTCTATTCTATTCAGTTTCTGAGTAATTTTGCAGTACTGTACTTAAAATGTGCTCAAAGTTATATTTTAAAAACTGTGTTTCAAATGTGATATACCTGTGGGGAAAGTGACGTTTAAACATTGTACCACTAAACATTTTTTTGGGAGCGTTGATTTAATGAGTCTGTAATTGTTTTAGCTTCTTCTGATAAAAAACTGATATATCCACTATGTTGTAGCTTAAATGTGATAGGGACATTATAAGATGTAGTGTATATCAGCATCTTGTTTAGAAAATACTGTAGCTTTATTCTAGAGAACAGTTGGTTATCTGGGATACTTTATATGCATATAAAGATGGTTATTAAAAACTTTGGTTTTCTCTCCTGATTGGCTTGAGGGTTAATGACCAATCAAAAGAGAAGGAAAACAAACAAGAACACACCCTACACATAATCAAAGCTAGTGATGCAAAACACACTCTTTACATAATGACATGGTAAGCTGAAACATATCATCTTCTCAATCAAATACAACAGACAGACAGACAGTGTAGTGTGTGTGTATAATCCTGCCATTTGATGACTATCGTCTCTTAAATGAGAGATCAGCTGGCTAGCCTTTGCTGCATTTGGACTTGCACAGTATCTGAGATTCAAACAGCTCCAAGAAAATGGTAAATAATGCAACAGGTCTGGGTGTGAATGGGACTGCACTAAATGCCCTGGAAGCTACAGAATTTTTATTGAAGAAATACACCTAATGTGAGCATGCAACCTAGTCTCACCGCAGTTTGTGAAATAGTCGATTTTCAAGGGGCACAGACCACAATGCCTCTGGACACAATCAGATAGACCTACAACCAATCAAAACAACAAACAAAGCCTACTCCAAAGAATAAAGCATAGTGAACTGTAGGTATGTACAGTTACATATTTGATAACCAATATTACTTAGGAATGACAAACTGTTAAGAGTAAAATAAAGGCTACATTTTTAGATCGACACATTTATTTTTCTAATACTGCACCAATATTTAGAAAGCCTTCACTATGCCCAGAATACAGAATAAACAAAAACCGTTAACGTAACAGTGTCAATGTTCGGACACCATTGGTGGCTATCGGCCATTTCCGAAAAAATACAGTCTGATGCCGTTTCCCATGTTCCCATGTATAAATGTACATGGACATTTAGTCTAATTAGTATACAAAAATGTCTTTGATGAGCAATGTGATATCATGACTTCGCGTAAACATACACGCCACTTTCTAAAGCCAAGTGGCGTTTTATCTGCATGCATTTTGAGCGCCGTATACAGAGGACGGGTTGGGTTTAGGAAAAGAAGAACCGGTTGGGTTTAGGAAAAGAACAACGGGGTTGGATTTAGTAAAAAAAGAAAGCGACGGTTGAGTTTAGGAAACATGACACGCGGGTTGTGTTTAGGAAAAGAACAACCGGTTGGGTTTAGGAAAAGAACAACGGGGTTGGGTTTAGGAAAAGAAGAACGGGACGGTTGGGTTTAGTAAAAGAAGAAAGCGACAGTTGAGTTTAAGAAACGTGACACGCGGGACACGATCCCCGCTCTCCTGTGTTATTTCGCCCTTTCACACTACTCGCTACGGCGTGAATTCACACGCAATCGCAAGATAACGTAAGTCAATGGAGGCCAAACAGCATTGATAAACACGCTAAAAAGCGAGTATGCGTCTTGATAACACGCCAATAATGACACATGAATAGGCGTGTCATACATACGGCACTTCATGAGTTCAGTCTGTGATGAGAGAAAGAGTTAGAAAGCTTGGGCGACGCTCAGGTGGCAGCATAACTTTACATTACACATTACCTAGTGTGTGATTTCACATAGCATGCATTCCTGGATGCAAAACAGGTGTGACGTATAACACAACAGTGTTGGTGTGTGTGAGCCGATCTGCATCTATTATCAACACGACGAACCCAACCGGACCTACAACTTTATGTATTATAGTAGCAAAACTAGTAGAGAGGACAGAGACGGACGGCCGCTTGTGTGTGTGTGTGTGTGTATGTGTGTGTGTGTGTGTGTGTGTGTGTGTTCTTGTTTAACTTTATTCGTGGGGTCCAAAAACCGGAAATACAGTATACTTGTGGGGTCCAGACAGCTTTGTGGAGCCAAAATGCTGGACCCCACAAGGTTAAAGGGCTGTTTGAGGGTTAAGACTTGTTTTTAGGATTAGGGTTAGAATTAGGTTAGAGTTAGGGTGAGGGTAAGGGTGAAGTTTAGGCATTTAGTTGTGATGGTTAAGGTTAGGGTAAGGGGCTAAGGAATGCATTATGTCAATGATGGGTCCCCACAAAGATAGTGAAACGCACTATGTGTGTGTGTGTGTGTGTGTGTGTGTGTGTGCGTTGGTTCGGCTCTGTTATGGCTCTGTGACTACCTCCGTTGCCGGCTTAAAGGTGCAACAACTCTGCCCCCCCCCCCTTGTGTCTTCGTAACTTTCACACAGATGGCGATACAGCTTAAAGGCACATCAGTTCCTATTTGAAAGTGGCGATTGATGTTTTAAATGTGATTGTCATATTTTTTCTTATCTTTTTTGCTCATTTTTAATTGTAGTGTTTTGGGACAATGAAGCATTGTGGTTCAGCGCTTTGAAAAAAAATTATTGATTGATTGATTGATTGCTATTTAGAAAGGCTGCAAGTCTTTTACAATAAACAGAATAACTGTGGCATCATTCATCCTCTCCTCTATCCTCTATCCTCCCTCTGCCATTGATGTGAAAATACTTTGAGTTTTATCTTGTCTGACAAAGTGTATTGTTACAGCATTGTTACAATATGCCCTGAAGTTTTAACAATGTTTATACTTTTCTCTGAGGGATGTAGAAATTAAAGGTGAAATCAAGGCAGGTTGAGACAAAGCCAATAGACATAAAGACTAAATGACATAAATGAACTACTGGAGAGCACTCAACATTACAGACTAATGACATATTACAGTAGATCTATGTTCAAATGGTCTGTGTCTAATTGACATATAGAACATTCTTGGTGAAGCCTTGCAATCTTGCCATTTCCCTCTCATTTCTGTGTGGCCAGTGGAGAACTACATCAGAGTTAAGAGTATTTCCTCTTCCTCTGTCTCTCTCTCTCTCTCTCTCTCTCTCTTTGTCTCTCAGTCTTGTTCAAAGCTGCATCTCCTTGTGTGACGTTGATTATGATAATAGACAGGTGATTGTCACAAAAAAACTCTGCTGTAATTGTTCATCAGTGAGCAATAATTTTCGACTTGATTTCAAAAGGCTGGTGTGTGTGTGTGTGTGTGTGTGTGTGTGTGTGTGTGTGTGTGTGCGCGCGCGTGCATGTGTGTTCCTAAAACACACTGAGCTAAGTAGCGAAAGAATGAGGCAGGACATGGGTTGAAATTTTAACAAATTTCTAACAGATTCAAATCTTTAATGTCATTATAGAGCTATAGACAGACAAAGTAAATGGAAGTAGGAACAGAGTAATATAAATGAAAAATGTTGGCGGTTAATCTTTATTCTTTGTCATAGTAGCTGTGTGCAGTTCTGTGCCTCTAATAAGTTAAAAAATCCTGATCTTAAGTTGTATATACTGCCTAATAGACAGCAGGAGCCGGTGTTAATACCACTAACGTCACTGCTACAGTCCAAACTAGGGTTGCACTATATTGACAAAATGTGATATTGCGATATCAATATTAATTTCGATATTTTTAAACACATGGTAAATTACAAAAGTTACAGGAAAATGCATCAAAATAGATTCATAACAAATAAAAGAAGTTTTCTTACAACACAAATAAATAAGGACCATGTCTACAGAACAGGACATGTTTTACTGGTTGGACAGAATAAAATATATAAATAAGGACCATTTCTACAGAACAGGACATGTTCTACTGGTTGGACAGTATAAAATATATAAATAAGGACCATGTCTACAGAACAGGACATGTTCTACTGGTTGGACAGAATAAAATATATAAATAAGGACCATGTCTACAGAACAGGACATGTTTTACTGGTTGGACAGAATAAAATATATAAATAAGGACCATGTCTACAGAACAGGACATGTTTTACTGGTTGGACAGTATAAAATGTATAAATAAGGACCATGTCTACAGAAGAGGACATGTGTTACTGGTTGGACAGTATAAAATATATAAATAAGGACCATGTCTACAGAAGAGGACATGTTTTACTGGTTGGACAGAATAAAATAAAGAGAACACGACACAACTTTTTTGTCGCTCCTCTGATTCATTCCGTTTTGTTGTCTTTATCTATTTCTTCACTTAGACTGTCTCTCTGTTGAAATATGCACACACATGGTACGCTACATAGGGTTTGTAACGTAGTGGACCCGTGCGCTGACGTGCACTAACATGTGAAACATGATCATTATAGCGTTTCAAGTGGGCTCTAACTAAGCCACACAAAATAAACAAAATATTGTATACTTATTGCGACACTTTCGATATAATATTGCGCAACGTGATATTGCGATAACGATATTGAGTCGATATATCTTGCACCCTTAGTCCAAACTGTAACAGTTACATGGAATGTATTCATTAAACATGCTAAGACCTACTAGTCTTTATTATAGCTTTAATGGACGTGGGATAACAACAGACTTTTTGATGACCCTGGGTTAACGTTACTGATAGTACAGTCAGATTAAATCATCAAAGATTAGCTAACGGTTAACAGAGACTGGAGACTCAATCAGGTCGCTAACGTTAACAAAAGAGTTTGGGAAACGACACCTCTGGCCATTCTGTTGGGTTGTTTATCCAGTCACTTATAATGTACCGACTATCCAAACCCAATACGGCTCAGTTTGTTTTTTTTGTTTTTTTTTTATGTATCTTGCTCTGTCAAGCAGCAAAGGTGCTTTTGAGTAGTCCATACTTGGTTAATGCTATGTTATCCAGTCAGGGGGAAAGGATTGTTTTCCCCCACGGCGACTCCGCCACAAGCCACCCCTACAGCAGTGACGAGTCACCGACTAAGTGTATTGCTAGAACATTCCAACCCGCGGGGTTAGGGTCACCCCCCCCATGTCTCTCCGCCATTTTCTGTCTTCAGCTGTCCTATCCATTAAAGGCAAAAAAGCCCCAAAAATGATCTTTAACAAGAAAAAAAAATGACCATAATATTGCAACAGCTGCTCTGACTAACCATGAACATCCTAGTGTTTGTCTACTTGCTGCTTACATTTAATTACATGTTTTTCATTTTTCATTTCATTTAGTTGCCTTGGTTACCATGTTCACACACACACACACACACACACACACACACACACACACACACTGAACAGATATTTAGAAGCGCTACACACAGACTTACCAACTCACATAGACTCAACCTCTGTGTAGAGAGGTGATTGTGTAATGGCGTCAAAGCAACAACTGCGGATGACCTCACATGACCCTTAAGGTTGTCATGGCAGCGTCAGTCTTGTTCCCACGACACACCACACTGTTCCATTACCGAGCAACATTATTTATTTATGAAACCTTCACTTTACAGGCTTACTTTGTGTGTGAGAGTTTTTGTCTCTCAACATGACAGAAAGAATGTGGATATTTTTGCCCGTGCGCACTGTGTGTGTGTGTGTGTGTGTGTGTGCGTGTCTGTTAGACGCATATGGATGTGTACCTGCATGCAAAGGCTTGCAGCATTTTAAAAAGCTCAAGCCAGGCTGAGATTCCTATGGGGTGGAGAGGTGGGTAGACTATCCAAAATAAAATGTCTGAAATGTGACCTGGCCTACCTGGGATATTATATTCTGTGCATGTGTGCCTGTTGGAGAGTCTGTGTGTGATAACCTTGTGTGTGTTTGCTCCCTGTCACTATCTTAGGCGCCTGCAGTCTGAAGGAAAGCATCTGGTTTCAGCATCTGGACACACACACACACATGGACTGGAAGTGTGTTTGATAGAGTCAGTGAGCGGACACCAAGAAGGTTATCTGTGATCAGAGCCTGCAGTTATGGCAAACACACACACACACACACACACACACACACACACACACACACACACACACACACACACACACACACACACACACACACACACAACACAGCCATGTCTCACTTTGTTTCTCTCTGTCCTTTTTTACACATACAGGGCATGATAAAGTAGTAAATATGTACTGTAGCATCAGCAAATCATCAACCTCCAGCAGCCTGATAACCGAGACAGATGTTGTCAATGTCTTCCTGACTTCCATTCTGTTACATGGGCTAAGTGTTATCTATGTGATCATTCACACTGTGTCACTTAAAGGGATTGCTTTTTGCTACGAACAGAGAGTATGTTTCGGAATCCAAAATTAAATTTGGCATTTGAGGGGAGGGGGCAAGTAGAGTCTGATTACATTTTTTTTCCTCCCTTTTTACATAAAGATAGTAACTTTGCAATACATTCAGTGGAGGATACCAAAATACAAAAGTTTGCAAACTGACAAATTGATTATTTTCTCCATGTGTAAAGCTTCATAAGTTCTACAGCCCACTGGACATGTGTGGAAGAAGCCTCTTGCTTCCACTTCACAAGTATAAGGCGTAGAGCATTAAGGAAGCAGAGCAATAGAATTTGAGTAAGAAATGTGTCCTCTGGTACTAAACCAAAAATTGCAATCAGAGGAGAAGGGGTAAGTTTTGCTCCAAAAACCTGAACATGTATCAAATATAGATGTCCAATAGTTACAAAGATTTGGGCAATTCTCAAAAGTATTATCGAGGTTATACTCATAATATGATCTCGGGTCTGCTCATGGATAAATCTTGGCCAACATTTCCTTGGAAAGATGAAGGACCTTGAATTGTAGGTCCATGTCGAGCACAAATTGAGGAAGAATGTACTCTTTGAAGGCTGGACTGCCAATTGTGATCTGTTATTTTAGATGCCAAATCATCTTCCCACTGGGATCTAATAGCGGAAAGAGAATGGAGAATGCAAAGCTGATAATATAATTGATACAGTATATCACTTTGATTGATCCTCTGTTGTGCACGTTTGTATTGAGAATCCTATCAGAAGTTGTTTTAGCTGGTACATTGCGGAACTGGTTATATCTGCTACGCATGGAATTTTGAATTTGTAAATAACGAAATAAATGTGTCTGGGCGTCTTACATTTTTGAGTCAATTGAGTAAATGAGGCAAATATAGGTCCCTAAATTATGCTTTTATGATCTGGAACAGTAATGGTATATATAGTTTTATCACAGAGGGAGGGAACATGTGATTAGAATAAATTGGTTTTTAAAGTTTTAGATTTATTTCAATATACTTTTTCACTGAATATTGAAGGTTTGGCATCTAAGCGTATCAGTTTAGTTTAGAGCATGTGATCTCTTGAACTGTAATGGCAAAACAATTCAAGCATGTTCTAAGCATGTTGCTTGTGGTACTTTACTGGCTGTGTCTCAATTGTTTTTGCAAGTAACCAACTTGAGTACTCTAGCTATATAATTCAATGTGAGAACACAAATGTTGAAATGACATAAAATGCCCGTCCCTTGTAGCCGTGATAAATTAGCCTGAAACTAATGCTAAGGAGGAAATTAGCCAACTCAGCGTCCTTTTGGCCTCTAAGCTGTTGTTACGTCTCTGGTCACGCAACTGTTAGAAACATGGCAGGTTTTTTTGGGGTCGGGTAGAATCTATCTCCGTTGATCCTGTTCGTTTATTTGCTGCGTTCATGGCTGTAGTAACGATACAGCTGTAGTGAGCTGAGTTTATGTTTTTACAGTTATATCTGGCAACCCGGCCTGGCTGTCAAACTGGGCAGTTGATAACAACACACAGGCCAAAACACAAACAGAAATTCTATCACGGAACGGAAATTTCAAAAGGAGAAAAAACTGGCATTAGCATTGTTGTCAGAAAAGATAGTATTTCAACTTAGCATGTTTTTTACTTAATATCTGATGACGCATTGGGGTCAATTTTGGATGTATTACAGTAAATATATTACACATTGGACCTTTAACCTTTATTTATTTAGGGAAGTTTCAGTGAGAGGAAGCCTCTGTTTTTGACCAAGGCCAAGAGTTGCAGAACAAGTGTTAGTATGGCACTGACCCTCTGCAAGACCCTCAGCTCCTTCGTCTGTCACTGCCTTCGCCTCGCTATAGCTTCTTTTTCTGCCATGTGAATCTCATACACACAACTGTATCTCTTCATCTGTCACACTGTCCCCGTGGCCTTCTTTTGGTATTTCTTTTCTCTGGTTAGCTTTCATTCTATCTATCTATGTGAACCAAAATTCAAGGATTCAAAGGTTTATTAGTCAACAACACAAACAATATGAAGTACAATGCAACGTGGCATGCTCTTAAAAGACCACTACCGAATTGGCATTGCACTCCTATAACATTGGTAGACTCATGATCAACAGTTAGAAAAGTATCAAAATAAATGTAGCAGTACGGCAGACTATTTGTGCCACCATAAAATGTGTTTTTTGTTATTGCTATACATCGTATTTTTTGTTTTAACATCTCTTTATCTTGTTATCACACATCAGCATATTATAAATTATCAAAATGCTCACTCCACAGAGAAATGCACACAGCCCGTATTCAGAATCTGGGCCTTTAAAGGAGCTATCACGACTTCTGTCTGACTTCATCTTGTGATGTCTAAACAACACTATATATATATATATATATATATATATATATATATATATATATATATATATATATATATAGGTGGAAAGTGTCGCTACAGTGGCGTTACATTCATTCCCCAGCCGCAGATGCAGAAGACCTGGAAGCGCTGACCAATCAGAGCCGAAGGGGCTTTTTCAGGAGGGGGGCTCAAACAGACAGGCACTGCAACGCAGCGTTTCAAACGGAGGGTACATACAGGTATATTCAGACAGACAGTATGAGAAAATTAAACTATTCAAAAATACAAGTATGAACCTGAAAATTAGCACAACATGGGCCCTTTAATTATTTTGTCTGGATTTGGTGTCATATTAGATTAGTGATTAGTCAGGACCTTGCGCCACCTCCTGACAGCACACAATGATGGCGTGATATTTATGACAGTGTGCTTAAGTTCACAATCAGTTCAGCAGCATGATCAAAACCCAACATTCCCTCTACTTACTGTGCGCATGACTGATGCAGTTGTATAGTGGCTTTATGTGTGTAATGTTAATTGTGTATACATAGGAATGAGCAGATGAATGGATGTGTATCTGTGTGTGTCCCTCCCTGCAGGAAACCGCAGGGACCAATGACAGGCCCTCGTGGAGCAATTTGAGCCTATGAAGATGTACTAGTGGGAAGCTGAGAGATAATTAGAGCAGCAGAGGAGTGTGTAGACTGTTCGGCTGAATAGGGACAGATCTAAATATCTGCAGTACATCTATGATTCATTTCTTATGGCTTGGCACCCAAAGTGTTGGCGCCCTGCTTTTGGTGGGTTCCAACCTGACAAGCTCATTAATATGGTTCAATGAGCATCAAGTCCCAGGATGCATCTCAAAGCATCTAGCTGAATTTATAATAGTATGCATTGATATCATTGGAACAACGAGTTGAGGTAGCACAAGTTAAGCCTTCTTTTCTCTTTGCTATACCTGAGCTGTGAAAGATGCAATGCAAAGTGAAGGGCTTATGGAAACTCATGTGCCCGTGTGTGTGTGTGTGTGTGTGTGTGTTAGGGCTGAACGATTAATTGCATTTGCGATAATATCGTGATATGTTAAAACGCGATTTCCTAATCGCAAAGGCTGCGATTTGGTCACATGACTCGCAAGAGCAAATCAGTCTGAACTCCGCAGAGAAAGCATCAACTCGTATGCTAACGCTACACCGTACCTTGAGCTGATTTCTGTCTTTCAAACAACTCTGAGTTGTAGTTTAAAACTTTTACACCCATTTTAATAAAATGAAGGGTTTTATTTGGGCTTGAGTCTATACATGCAGTTAATGGATACAGGCACACAGAACTCAAGGCTCGGTTGGCAACGATTAGCTCTGATTAGCGGTTAGCTCCGGTTAGCGGTTAGCTCCGTTATAAAGATATGGAGTGGAGGAGCTGCCACTGAGAGGGGTAACAATCAGACTAATAAATGACGTTCGGGGAGCTTTCACAGCAGCGGGGCCGCAGTGTTTCAACAGTTTTATTAGTACAGTTAATCCCACGGCAAGAACACCAGCAACTAGCTAACGTAACGATAGCCTCTCTGAACAAGTGCACACGGCAGCACGCAACTTCACGAGGGGGAGGGGCTGGAGGCAGCTCCTCTCTGTGCACTGTAAAAAAAATACACTTATGTATGTGTGTGTGTGTGTGTGTGTGTGTGTGTGTGTGTGTGTGTGTGTATATGTATATAGATATATACTATATACTATATTTTTACTTATTATTAACTGTCTAGTGTGTAATTGTGTGTTCATACTATACATTATTATATTATTATTCTTTGTTGAATAATACAGAAGACAAGAGCTTAAAATAATAATCGAATATCGAATCGCAATCGCAATATTTGGGAAAAAAATCGCAATTAGATTATTTTCAAAAATCGTTCAGCCCTAGTGTGTGTGTGTGTGTGTGTGTGTGTGTGTGTGTGTGTGTGTGTGTGTGTGTGTGTGTTTATAAGTACCCTACGTGTCACTTGACAGACTGAATAAGATCTCCTCCTGTATAGGCTTTACCACTCTTCTTACCAGAGGCAGCACACTGCAATCTATACAGGCTACAGTAGCGGCCAATAAGGATTAGCTATTGTATTATGTTTAGACCATTTATAAAAACCATCTGCATCCACTTTTCTTGAGCATCTGACAATGACTATTGAAAAGTGTAAAGTGAGCATAAATCGTGTGTAAAACAGCTGGTGGACCATTTCTATGGCAGATGAAATTATCAAAACACCCATACACTCTGCTCATAAAAATGAGCATATCTCAAAGACAAAACAATTTACATAGTTCAAATAACTTATGGAGTGTTAAGGAATATTTAGTTCATGTTTAGAAATCTTTTGGATTAATATGTTTTGTGTTTTTATTTAGTAAAATTTGATGAAAACACGTCGGATTTTTTATTTTTATATTTTATACTTTTTTTAATTATTATGGTTTATTCACTTACATAACCTTTTAGCTTAGGTTGTACTGATTTTAGGGATAAGAAGAATTTGAAGATAGTCCAATAAAGGCCATTACAATAAGCAAACATACCAATGTAGGCTCTGGCGGACCAATTCTATTCAAAGTGGGTTCAAGTGAGTTCAAAGGGTTAATAGCATTCCTAAAAAGACTTTCTTCTAAGATTTTTCCTCATAAATGTACGAATGACTTTATAATCTCAGAGACTATCCAAGTTTTTTTCTCTTAAATTGTTGAGTTTATTCTTGTAAATTTACCAATTTAATCTTGGACATTCTTAGTGATTCTTTTTTTGATTTTTTTTATATATATATATATTATTGAATATCCATCTAGCTATGCTTAGTTAGACTAGATGTCTACAATGTTGCTGCTGACGGACCCCAGTCCAAGCTGTCACTACACTCCAGGGCCAAATGGTTGCTACTGTACATAAACATAGTGATGCACCGATGGGAAAATTGTGGCCGATACCGATAACCGATATTAATATTGCTGTTATGGCCGATACCGATATTTACCGATGTCGATATCTCTGTATAGAAAACAAATTTTTATGATAATCAAATAAAGAACTATTTTTCAAAACGCTTTTTTTTTTTTTACTTTTGTGATTTATTTTCCAAAATGACTGATATTGGGCACCTTTACCTGTGTGCAAAATATGACTGTCATAAGATTTTCAGAAGAAAAAATTAATATTTATATAATTATATATAATTTGACATCTATAAACTAACTGATACCGATGTGTTAAAAAATGACCATATCAGCCGATATATCGTGCACCACTACATAAACATACCAACAACATAGTGCTCCCATTGGGATTTGATGGATATGGGCCCCTGATGGCCTGTAACAATAAAAACAGTAATACTACTAATATTCTTCCACAAAAAAAGCATGCAAAATGGAAAATCACAAGACACTAACCCTTTGCACAGAATGCCAAATTAATGAAGGTTTTAGTTTCAGTTAAGTGAGCAGGAGGGGGTAGGGTTATTTGAGAACTTTTGTCTTTTTCTAAATGTTAAAACTGAAGAATAATTACAACTAATTCTAACATAAACCATTTTTGCAAATCAAAATGTTGTTTGTGGTACAAATTGAATAGACCAATTCCAACACATTGGCATACTATTCAATCAAAAGTCCCAGTTAAAAAATATCTGCAAATCCGCTAAAGCCGTGGAAAATGCTGCTTGCCCAAGCTCAGTATAGTACCGAAAATGATCTGCCACTTCACTGACCTTGGCAAGAATGGCATCAATTGGAGGTACAGGAGCAAGAAAACGCACTAGCGTCCAATAAAGATGTCATTGCGTCGATGCAACCCTACCTAAACACAGTACTGTGTTTGTACTGGTGCGCTGAAGCACTGCAGGTGAATTCACACAAAAAAATGTTTTTCTGCCTTGTCTCTGTCTCAACAAATTGGCGTGCTGCTGCCTCTTGTGGAGCTTTTATAAATACAGACTGTATACAAATGCACCGAGAGAACCAAACATAGATTTGATCAATTGTCAGTATATTGTGGTATAAATACATCAGGGATGAGGGGACTGGTGCAGAGAGAGATGGAGTGATAGACAGATGGAACTAAAGTAACATATTGTGACAAGTCAATTCCACCCGCTCACTGGGGAACAATGAAGCAAAAAACCTCTCTTTGTAACAGTGTGTTTAGACACACACACACACACTCAGTGGTGCCACCTTACCAGCAATTTTTTACTTCAATATCAAAACCAGCTTTCACAGAATCCACTTGAAATCGAAACCAAAACATGTATGAGAGGAGAAATGTAGTGGACGAGGAATGTGATAGGAAGCAAAATAAGCGACACGTAAACTTAAAGAGTATCTGACATGAGGAGGTGTGTGTGTGTGTGTGTGTGTGTGTGTGTGTGTGTGACAATAACTCATTGGGGTGGGAGGCGCATGGATAAGTTAAAGTGGACATTTATGCTTCTTCGTATTTTCTGTCATATCTACAATGTTATAATCTTTTTTTTTTTTAAACATTTAAATAATGAGGTAAATGTATTTTAGAAAAATCCCTGTGAGCTAAAACGTTCAGATTTCTAACTGTTCTGAACGCTCCGGTTTAAACATTATTTTCTACTCTCCGCTAAGTCTTAAGTAACTCTAAGCCGGCCTGCTATGATTGGTCATCTGCTCCAGGTAGGCAGGACTGGAGTGTTTTTTTTGTTTGTTTGTTTTTTTCCCCTACTGCAGTGTTAACATTGTCCCATGTAACTACATGCTAACAGCAGTAAAAGATGTCATCTTGGCTGCCAATTTCTTAAATTCTCCCCAATTTCGGATTGCATTACTGCTGAAACAATTCCGATTGGGTAGTGTTTGGTTCAGAAGCCTTTATCTGCGATTTTTGACAGTAGAAAGTGCTGCTTTTTTGGGAGGGGGGCTTAAAGAGACAGGCGTCCACATACAGAGGGTGAATACAGGTGCAGCAGCCATGGGCAGTATGAGAAAAGTAGAGAAAAGTATCTATATATATATCTATATATATATATAGATATATATATATCAGTGTTATCAGTGTTGCCGCCGCTCCTTCAGCTGTTTATGAAAAGAAGAGAAGACACTAGTTGCAGTCTTCTCCTGAACAGAGGTGGCGCTAATGAGGAAAGGCTACCGACTTTGCTCTTTCTACGAACTAGAAGAAGAAGAAAAAGATAAACAACGGCAGAACTGGCAGCAGCATTGACGTCAACGCTTCGCTTCGATTTGATTGGATGACCTACTTGGTGGGATCAAGCCTTTCATTCACCATAAAAGAACTCATCTTAACCCAGTAAGTTTACAAGAGAGACTTGCAGTCACTCTGAGAGTCCTGGCATCACGTTGCCCAGGAGCTCGTTCATGCTTCCTGTTCCCACTTTGTCAAGCGCTGCTGAAAGAGTGGTGCGCGACCTCTGCTTAAATCGGGGCACGCTGGCAAGATCTATGTCATTTTGACGTCACAATGGCGCGCCAGCTTGGCTGCGGTTACTGTAAAACAGCCATTAGGGTGAGCAACGGGAACAGTGACAGGACGTCATCACTCGCAAAGTCATAGCACCCGAGTAACAACCAGAGTGACAAACAGCGATGGAAGCCTCGATATGAAGAATGCACTCACGTGGGTCCCGTGAAATACAACAGCTACAGTATATTGGAAAATAGCATTATGGACACTGAATTTGATGAATTTACTTTTTATCAGACCCCAGATTAGACAAGAAGCTAACGTTAGTGAACGCTGCGGTCCATCTGGCTCTGACTTCCCGCTGCAGGAGAAGTTGTATTCCCCCGACACGCTGTATTAACTTTACTGTTTAAAACATTTTAAACAGTTAGTGGGCGTGCATACCGCTCAAAACCAACATGAAAGCGTAGTAATGTTCCCTCAGCATTTGGTTTTGTTACTAAACTGTGTGTTAAATGAGCAGTGACGTTAAATCACCAGTTTCAGGTAATGGCATCCCAGGGTACCATCTATTTGCTGGATTTTTCCTTTCCTAACATTGACTAACTAAAACTGATTTTATTCTGATCCGAAAACTCTTTCTGTGAGTAAGGACAGAGAAGGGACACTAACATTATATCCTGGCATGTAATGTAAGACTTGATGCTTTTGAGAAACAATTGCAAATAAAGCAAACTGCTGCAAAAAAAGGAACTAAACGTCTTTTTTTAGTGAGGTAAGGTTACTTTTTGACAACTTTTTAGAGCCATTCATTCACGCATCACTAGGAGCAACCAAACCATCACACATGCTAATTATCAATATGTTTTCATCTATCAAATATTCAAAAACACAAAGAGACAGTCACACATATGGTTCGTATGTTTGTATTATGGACATTCATAAATAAGACATCTACACTGTGACAATGCACTACGCTGCTGGAATGTTTCACTAACCAAGGTAATCAGGAACCATTATCATTAACCACATACAAACTGTATTTAGGATCAATGCACACATGCTGTATGCTGCTGTATAATAACATGATACCTGTTGAGTAACCGTGGTAACAGTTCCTTCACTGCAATCATATCCTGATTGCAATTGAAACATTTAATTTTCACTAGTTAACGATGCAATATGTAATACCAACAGCTGGAGTTTAAAATGGTTGCTGCAGTCCAAAATCAAAAAACTGAAGAGATGGTCTCCCCCAGCCCCTCCTCCCCAGACTCGAAGTTCAAGGGGGTTGCCAGGTTGAGAACGTAGCGTCCCACAATGTCAATGTAAGCTTAGTCTAGTCCACACAGCATTCTGGGATGGGAGAGAAACATGCTCTGGTTTATTGGCATTTCTTTAAACCAATCACAAACAAGGTTTACCGCTCCTCAGATCTAGCTAGACTATCTGTCCAATCGCAGTTTTCTGTTGCACGACTAAAACAACTTTTGAACGTACACATTTTTTACACAGTTTCACCAAAACAAGTTCCTTCCAGAGGCTATTTTGCAGAGGCACCGTTGCTCCGTACAGCGCTTAGTGCCGCCCAAGACTATTGTGATTGGTTTAAAGAAATGCCAATAAACCAGAGCAGGTTTTTCTCCCATCCCGAAATGCTGTGTGGACTTCCTCTACAGCACTGTGGAGATAGGTCTGGCAATGCGAGACTAGCGTGTGTTAGCATGGTGGCATTAGCCAGCACCAGTCGGGATCACTTCACCGGCTGTGTATCAACTTTTTTTGCAAGTAACTAACTCAAATACCCTATGTAATTTAATGTGAGTACGCAAATGTTGAAATGACTGACAATGCCCACTAGTAACGTTAGTCATAATAAATTAACGTAAAGCTCAATGCTTACCTGTTCAGGGGGAAATTAGCCAACTCGTCGTCCTTTTGGGCTCTAAGCTGTCTCCATCTTTCAAATACATTACCACATCTCTGGTCATGCAACGAAAGATGGCAAGTTTTTTTTTAGGTCGGGTAGAATTAATCTATGTCTGTTAATCCAGTTTGTTTGGTTGCTTCTACCATGGCTGCCGAGCGTTGTTTTTGCGTATTTGCATTTCAAATCTGGCAACCCGGGTGTCAAAATTGGCAGTTGACAACAGACAGGCCAAAACAAAAACAGATATTCCATCCCAGAATGGAAATTTCAAAGGAGAAAATACTGGCTTTAGCATTGTTGTCAGAAAAGATAGTATTTCAACTTTCAACAGTGAGTTTCCTTAATATCTGATGACATATTTTGGTCATTGTTTGATTTAATACAGTAAGTATATTACATATTGGACCTTTAAAGTTTGCTTAAGAAAAAATGTGAAATATTAGAACAAGTAATTTGGTAAGAAGAAGCTTTTGTAGTTAAAAGTAAAACATAGGAACATAACAAAGAAACATTAACAGTATAAAGTCACAATATATTAAAATAAAAATAACAAAAGAAGATGCAGCTAAATATACAATAACATAACCATGCCATTGTTTTTTTTTTACTTTCAAAGCAGGGAAATGTACATACATAGCCGCCTGAAAGGCAGAACAAGCTGACTGTCCTACCAATAAAATGATAGGTATTTATTTTTTCCATTTTATTGTCTTTACCTGCTGTTTCCTATTAAGTGTCATCGCTAAGTTTGTACGTTAAATATCTACGGTGACTAATTCATTTTGTAAATTGGAATTAATTTTACTGAGGACATACATTTGCTCTTTGATTGAAATGTTTGAGTCATTAATGATTTTGTTAAATCTTCTGCAAATTCTTTAAGCATTTTCTCACTTTAGGCGAACATATGGAATACATTAATTTCCATAGCACAAGGCAGTTAAAAGCCTGTTGTTTTAGCTTTGCCATTTCGTACATATGCCATCTGTCTTTCAATCTTCCTTTTGAATCCCTCCATTCCCCTCTCTCTGCTTATTCTTTCCCGCACTCCATCTGTCACTCTCTGACATTCCTTCTTTATCTCTCCCTCACGCGCCATCTCTGTGTACAACTGGCTGAATACTTTGCTTCACCATCTTCCTGTCTGTGTGTGTCAGAGTAAGGACAGTCAGGATCTGGGGCTGTGAGCAAACACTGTTTCCCATTAGCCGTGTGCTAACAGAGAAACATCTCTGTAGGGTGTGTGTGTGTGTGTGTGTGTGTGTGTGTATCCTTAATGATGTGTTAGCCCCTGTTACTCCTGTCTCAGTTGGAGATCTATCATAAGAGTTAGGGGGTTGGGGCGAGCAGAGAGAGAAATAGGCGAAGAGAGACAAAGTGAGAGAAATAATAGACAGAGAGTCATCTTCACTTCTCATTGAGACAATCTAAAAAAGGCCACATGGGTACTAGAACAAAAAGGACAGGGAGAAACAGGAGATGGAGGTAAAGAAGTCAGCAAGATGAAGGGCACATAAGAGACTGAAAGGGTAGCTGTTGATAGGAAACAAAAATTGAGGACGGAATGAAAAGATATTTGTCCAATTTGCTTTTCTCAGTCCTGTTTGAAGACACAGACCAAACTTAAAGGAATATGCCACCTACTACACATAGTCTGTATAGTAGAGCTGCCAAATGTGTCAAAGCTTTGATTGTTGCCATGGTAATGGCATAGATGGCATGGAATAGAAACTCTGAATGAGAGACGAGCTGCTGCACGTCATCCACAAGCGAACGTCATCCACAAGCGACAGCAGTCGGCGGGGACGAGGCAGCCGGCAGCTGCCTTCAACCTCCTACCTAACAGTCGGCTCTATCGCCTAGTTTTTATTATACTAATAAAGTGTTTTTAAAACCAAAGATACATTTTTACGTGTAAGTAAGTATTAGCCTCACGCTAATTTATCAAGACTAGGCCTACCGGCTAAACTAACGCTAGCTTCATGGCAACCTCTACACCTGGCGAGTCCCCACTCCCCCTCAGGATTTCCTCGTTGTTCAATAATACAAACAAAGAAATTGCTGACCTCAGGGAAGATGTTCGTCGGCTTTCCGAGGACTTAAAAACCAAAGATGCTTTGTTAACCGCCTGCTTGGACGTGGCTCATAATCAGTCGCTCCGGATCTCATCTCTCTCGGCGGCCTTCCAGGATACCGCGCCATGGGACCCAGCTGCCTGCCCACGCCCATCGTCCTGCTCGACACCGGTTATCAAGCCACCCTGGACTGAGGTGGTTTGCGGCCGAAAGAGAGCCTCGGGTAGGGCTCCATCGCCTCCTGCCCTCAGCCTCTCCAACCGCTTCAATGCTTTGTCGGAGTCGGAGCCGGTGGTGGCCAGTGCGGCTCACCGGGCTCGCCCCGCTTCAAAGCAGACTGACCAGCCGTCGTCACGGAAGACGATTGCTACCGCGCGGCGAAAGCTTCTGAGGGATGCGGTAGTCAGACGGTCCGGTGGCCTACACTGCCTGGATCGGCCAAATGACAACGTTCCTCAAAAACAATCTCCACAACCGAACGGTAAGCATTCTTCCTCTTCTTTTCCCTGCCCATCTGAAACCGACACTGACTGTTTTGCTCCCGTCACCGGCTACCCACACCCCCCCACTCCTCGTCCGCTCTTCCCCCTAACCACAGTAATTATTGGGGACTCCATCACTAGAGACCTACGGTTTCATAATGCTGTCACACACTGTTTTCCCAGAGCCAAAGTTGCAGACATCCTGGCTAAAGTTATGGACCTGATACCCTCATTTCCGACCTCTATCAAACGCATCGTGGTCCATTGTGGACATAACGACATGTCCACTCGGATTCAGGAGTGTGAGCGCACAAGGCGAGACTTTACCACTCTCATTGAGGCTTTAAAAAGCACTGGGAAGTCGGTTTTTATTTCGGGCCCACTTCCATCTCTAGGTCGCGGATCAGGCCTCTTTAGCAGACTACTCTCCCTTAACACCTGGCTCCAGCTCACATGCAGTATTCACAGGATAGGTTTTATTGACAACTTCAATCTGTTTTGGGAACGTGGCTCCCTGTTCAGCAGGGATGGGATTCATCCCAATACACGCGGAAGCCAGATGCTACGTGGAAATTTGCACCACGCCCTGCATACCCAGACCTCTGATTGACTGTTTACATCCCGTAAACAATCCCACAAGCACACTGACCAGACACACTCTCCCAAAGTCAATAATCAGAGATACAGCGCTATAC
The DNA here is from genome assembly GCF_008315115.2 of Sander lucioperca. Taxonomy (NCBI): domain Eukaryota; kingdom Metazoa; phylum Chordata; class Actinopteri; order Perciformes; family Percidae; genus Sander; species Sander lucioperca. The sequence continues at coordinate 37,996,759 of NC_050176.1, forward strand.
GCCCCTCTGTGCTCCCTTCAGAGCAATCACCCATTCATAATCCCATAACCACCGTGTCTGTCCCCCGACTGAGACCGTTTAAACCAAACGCTAACAAAAGAGGTGCTATACTAAACAACCTAATTGGAATTAAAACAACCACTGCAACGACAGAACAGAATAGGAAAATCAAATGTGGACTATTAAATATTAGATCTCTGTCATCGAAAGCATTATTGGTAAACGAATTGATATCAGATAACCACATTGATTTATTCTGCCTCACCGAAACCTGGCTGGGCCATGACGAATATGTTAGTTTAAACGAAGGCACTCCTCCCAGTCATAATAATACCCAAATTCCACGAGGCTCAGGCCGAGGAGGGGGAGTTGCAGCCATATTTGACTCGAGCCTGTTAATTAATCCTAAACCTAAACTAAATTATAACTCGTTTGAAAGCCTTGTTCTTAATCTTCAACACCCAACATGGAAAACAGTACAGCCAATTATATTCGTTGTTGTTTACCGAGCACCAGGTCCATATTCTGAGTTTTTATCTGAATTCTCAGAGTTTTTATCATGCGTAGTCCTTCAATCAGACAAAGTACTTATTGTAGGTGATTTTAATATCCATGTGGACATTGAGAGCAATAGCCTTAGTACTGCTTTCAATTCACTGCTAGATTCTATTGGTTTCAGTCAGAGGGTGCATAAGGCCACGCACTGTTTTAACCACACCCTCGACCTTGTGCTAGAATATGGCATCAAAATTGACGATTTAATAGTATTTCCGCAGAATCCTTTATTATCAGACCATTTTTTAATAACTTTCGAATTCCTACTACCAGACTATACGAAATTAAATAAAAGTTTCTACACTAGATGCTTATCTGACAGTGCTATAGCTAAATTTAAGGAAGCTATTCCAACAGCACTTAACTCAATGTCATGCCTTAATATAACAGAGGACTGTTATGTTAACTCTAGTCCCTCCCAACTTGATAACTTTGTAGACGCTGCTACGGCCTGCCTACGGACTACTTTAGACTCGGTTGCTCCTCTCAAAAAGAAGATGATGAAGGAAAGGAAACTAGCACCTTGGTATAACTCCCAAACTCGCAAATTAAAACAAATCTCACGAAAACTTGAAAGTAAATGGCGTTCCACCAAACTGGAAGAATCTCGTGTGGATTGGCAAGAAGAAATTATAGGAGGGCCCTCAGAAATGCCAGATCAGACTATTACTCAACACTAATAGAAGAAAATAAGAACAACCCAAGGTTTCTTTTCAGCACTGTAGCCAGGCTGACAGATAGTCACAGCTCTATTGAGCCATCTATTCCTATAGCTCTGAGCAGTGATGACTTCATGACCTTTTTTAATGATAAAATTATAACAATTAGAGAAAAAATTCATCACCTTCTGCCCACAGCTTCCAACGACTCACCATTGGGCGCAGGAGGGCTAGAGAGAACGATAAGACCTGATACTTATTTAGACGGCTTTTATCCTTTAGACCTCCAACAATTAATGTTAAGGGTCTCTTCAGCTAAGCCAACTACCTGTCTCTTAGACCCCATTCCAACGAAGCTACTTAAAGAAGCACTACCCGTGGTCAACACCACATTACTAGATACGATCAATATGTCCTTATTAACGGGTCACGTACCGCAGTCTTTTAAAGTAGCTGTGATAAAACCTATTCTGAAAAAACCCACCCTCGACCCTGAGGTCTTAGCCAACTATAGACCTATATCTAACCTCCCGTTTCTCTCCAAAATCCTTGAGAAGGTAGTCGCTAATCAATTGTGTGACTTTCTGCATAGAAATAGTCTATTTGAAGACTTTCAGTCAGGATTTAGAATGCATCATAGCACAGAGACGGCACTGGTGAAAATCACTAACGACCTTCTAACTGCTGCTGACAAAGGACTTGTCTCCGTACTTGTCTTATTAGATCTTAGTGCTGCATTCGACACTATTGACCATACCATCCTCTTACAGAGACTGGAACATTTAGTTGGCATTAAAGGAATCGCACTAAGCTGGTTTAAGTCCTATTTTTCTGAGCGATCCCAATTTGTTAATATTAACGATAAACCATCCAAATACGCTAAAGTTAGCCATGGCGTTCCTCAAGGCTCAGTGCTTGGACCAATTCTATTCTCTTTATATATGCTTCCTCTAGGCAATATTATTAGGAAACACTCAATTAACTTTCACTGTTACGCAGACGACACCCAATTATATCTGTCAATCAAGCCAGACGAAAGCGGTCAGTTAGCTAAACTTCAAGCGTGCATTAAAGATATAAAATCCTGGATGACCCACAATTTTCTGATGTTGAACTCAAACAAAACGGAAGTTATTGTGCTGGGACCCAAGCACCACCGAACTTCATTATCTAAATATATAGCTACCCTAGATGGTATTGCCCTGGCCTCCAGCACTACTGTCAGAAATCTAGGAGTCATTTTGACCAGGATCTATCCTTTAACGCCCACTTAAAACAAACCTCAAGAACAGCCTTTTTCCATCTTCGTAACATTGCCAAAATCAGGAACATCCTGTCTCAAAACGATGCTGAAAAACTAGTCCATGCATTCGTAACTTCCCGGCTGGACTACTGTAATTCTTTACTATCAGGCTGCTCAAATAAGTCCCTCAAGACCCTCCAGCTGATCCAGAATGCTGCAGCACGTGTTCTGACAAGAACTAACAAAAGAGATCACATTTCTCCTGTATTAGCTTCTCTGCATTGGCTTCCTGTAAAATCCAGGATTGAATTTAAAATCCTTCTCCTGACCTACAAAGCACTAAATGGTCAAGCACCATCATACATAGAAGAGCTTTTAGTACCTTATTGTCCCACTAGAGCACTGCGCTCCCAGAACTCAGAGCTACTTGTGGTTCCTAGAGTCTCTAAAAGTAGAATCGGAGCCAGAGCCTTCAGCTACCAGGCTCCTCTCCTGTGGAACCAGCTCCCAACTTGGGTTCGGGGGGCTGACACCGTCGCCACATTTAAGAATAAACTGAAAACCATCATCTTTGATAAAGCTTATAGTTAGGGAGTGAGGAGTTGCAGCATAGTAGAGTAGAGTAGAGGGAGGCAGGAAGTACAAGCCCGTTCCGGCAGGGGAGAGTACGAGCCCGGTCCAGGGCCCCTCTCTTTAGCCTGCCTCTCTTAGTTATGCTATTATAACTCTAGACTGCTGTGGGAAGCTCCTTCCAAGGACACAATGAGCCGCTCCCTCTTCTCTCTTTTCACTTGTCTCCTTTTGTGTGCATCTTAGTCCCAGAAATGCCTATTACTAACCTAGCTCTGGGGAGTTTTCTCCCGGAGTCCCTTTGCTTCTTCTTCACCCAGAACATCGCCTTGGAATTGGGTGGCACCTACACCGGGGTCCTGGGTGCAGCTGACGCTATGGACTTACTACACCCTGCTACGCTCTGCGTTTCCCCGCAGTGTCCGACTGCGTCCTGCCGCGTCCAACCGCGTCCACCCAGGCTGCTGTGCCACACTACACCCCGTAACGCCCTGCTGTGCCCTACTATGACATGAACTACTATGACTACCATTGTGATCACTGCTTCACTATCTTTATTATGACTATTATTGCCACCATTCACCACTCCCCCAACTGGTGCCGTCAGACACCGCCTACCAAGAGTCTGGGTCTGTCCGAGGTTTCTTCCTAACAAAAAAAAAGGGAGTTTTTCCTTGCCACTGTCGCAATAGCTACTGCTAATGCTTGCTCTTGAGGCAACCACTGTAATAGTTGGGGCTTCGTAAAGTACAGAGTTTGGTCTAGACCTACTCTATCTGTAAAGTGTCTCGAGATATCTCTTGTTATGATTTGATACTATAAATAAAATTGAATTGAATTGAATTGAATTAATGGTAATCAACGAAGTATTCTTTTTTTTTTCATTCATTCATTAATTTCATTATTTCTTATTATATATGCATTACCCCAAAAATACTGAATAGCCCATTAAATAAGGAATAGTAATCCCACTTCATTCATTTTTTTAATTTATTGACAAAATATGCGAAGATGTCAACCAAAATGTCAATTGCCAGATATACTATACCTAATGAACCTCGCATAGGCTATCACAAATCTACAATGAGTTTGGCAGATCACCTGAAAACTTTGCCTCAATAAAGTATGATTGCATCCTTTCCTGTCCAGGCCTGCCCTCCACTGTATAGTTAGAATGTATTGTTGCAGTCAATGTCCTTATTTAGTCAGTGAGTGCATACTATATCCCAATAAATGGGTTTTGATATGATTATGATTCAAAACATTTAGTCAGGACCACACAAGTGAAAACTGCACAAATGACATACATTGAAACCATAAAGGACAAACTGTATTGTGTAGTGCGCGTGTTTTCCATAGTAACCAAGGCTGAGAGCAAATCTCCAAACAAAAGACATCATGTTGAAGCACTGAACTGGTGGATGTGCTGTTCATTCAGCTGTATCCTGCTGATTATTCTATATATAGTGATAGTTTGTGTGTAATTACAGTATGTGCAATGCTTCAGCTGAAAGGTTCAAACCTCAACCTCATGTTCAACAAAGACGTTTTGTTTTTTTAAATTAGTGGCAAGCCTTACATGCTCACACAGGATTAACGTTACATAGCCAATCAATTATACCTGCAGCCATAAACAATGGAAATAATGAACAGAATCATACAGTCACTTCTGCCCAATGAAATTCTCCACTCACTTAAACCTTCTCCACTCACTTCACTACTGCATTAATGCAACTCCCCACACATTAATTACATATTCAATCAATGAAATTAGCAATTAGCCTCCTAATTAGCAATTAAGTATACAATTACATCAACAATATGCTAACGAGGCCTTGCTAATAACTAGCTGGATCCTCATCAACAGAGGCCTTTGATTGCTGTAGTCTTGGAGGGACTACAGGCGTTTGTTCTCTGAAATGAATGAACATGTAAGATGTGTTAAATGGAATGAACAACAGTATCAATTTACGTGAAATCAAACACAATCAAGTTCAAGAGTAGCAGCAAGGACACAAACCAACAACTGAACCCTTAAGAGTATTCTTCAGTGTATTTAATCTATAGTCTCACTGTCAAGCGTGGAGATAAGGTCAAAATGTCAACTCTTTAAATAGAGGGCATTTCCAGCATGACTTATATGCACAAATACTTGTTGAAAAGGTAGATCTACATTTCACATTTCTCATTTATCCAAGCCAAGTAAAGTACAAAGATAATCGTACCAACAGTTATAAATAAAAAGTATATTCGTCAGAGAAAGAAAAGAGATGGTTCATTAACCCCTTTGGGGTCTGAGGGTATATTCAGACTCACAGATGATTTTGGCATTCTCTGATATTGTTGTCAATTTAAACTAATCTGGATCAATGGAAGCCTGTGCCTTTGCCCCTTACCTTCTGCTCTCTGTGTGTTGCCATTCAAAATCCCTTCGACACGGGAAACAACAAACTTCGAGCTAGCAAGCTACACGCTGAAAATGGCAAGTTTTCAATAAAATTTGGATCGCGCAACAAGGCAGGGCTGCTTGCTTCTTTCGGGGAATGATTATAAAGATTTTCAAAGAATACGTTTACAGCATTTACTATCTAGTAATTGGGATGTTTTGGGTCCGAACGGGGGGGGTGGCTGTGGACAAAATACACACACCTATACACTGATAAAAGCAAATGACGTTTACCCATGTATCAAGCTAATTGAAATAGATTTAATAATTTCACGTTACTGTATTGTGTGAACAGTTAACTTCAGTTAACTCAATATTACTGACAAATTCCATAGTGCATCAGCATAGCCATACAAAATAAAAATATCAGTTGAATACTGGTCTATATGTGAATGCACTGAAAGATTGTTGGAAGATTGTTAGATATATGTGAGTGTGTTTGAGTTCTTACGTATTGATTTATTTATTGTTTATTTATCAGGGACATTACCTATAACATTATTAGGGCTGCAGCTATCGATTATTTTAGTAATCGAGTATTCTACCGATTATTCCATCGATTAATCGAGTAATCGGATAAGAAATACTTAGTAAATAGCAATAGTAAATATTTATTATTGCTGTGTACTAAAAAAAAGGAAACATGTCTTTTGTATATATACAATAAAAAAGCAACATTTTTTATTGCCAAATTCCAAGTACATTTTTGGTGGCCCAAATGTTAATATTTTTCACCCCCTTCCCAGAGTAGCATGCTGTAGGCTAGTTGTGTAAAACAGCGCGGTGAACAAGAGCAGCAGATGTTAGTTAGCTACTTTGTGTCGGGTTCGCTCCGTGGAATGGATGAGTAGACTGGATGTTTTCTACTGAGATGATGTAGTAGCATGTTTGCAGCTTAAAATGATCCCAAACTTCTCTCGCCTGTCTCTTCTCTTAGACCCTCGCTATTTTCGTCTTCGTTCATTTGTAATCTGGGCCGTCAGTGATGTGCATAGACAGTATATAAACGTCTTGTGTCCGCAGAAGCGTCAACCTGTTGTGTGCGCTAGTAATAATCCTCCGTGCGGAAACACAGTGAGCCGTACAACCTTAATTACATTGATTTAACGAAGCTTCGAGGCAAAGAACTGGATAAGCGGACGAAGATGGATGGATGGCTGGATGGATGTCTGGGTAAACTTTCCATGATTCTGTATCAGTAACAACTGATGTGTCTTCACTAAACTCACTGTCACTGAGCGTGTATTACACTTAATAAGAAAGTAAATCCACAAACACCACTGAAAATCTGCTCACTTTGTAAAAATCAAATTGAATGCTTTTTAAAACGTTTTAATGACCTACGGAACTAATGTTGTTAGCTTTCAATTACAATTTACAAGTTGACTCATTTTGTCATGTGCCTGTGGTTCATGCTTTTCCCCTCTACCCTGTTGCCGCACAGTCCACAAAGCTGCTGCTCCACTCTCAACTCTTCTGACGAAGAGGCAGTAGAAGAGGTTGTACAAGTGTCTGGGTCAAAAGCAGTTTAACCAACTTCAGGAACGGAAACGAGCCGTGCTGCTCTGCATGGCATTTCTCTGCTCTTCCATCACCCTTCTCTGGTTGCATTACAGTTAGTTTGGTAGTTAAGTCATTCTAAAACAGGAATCGGTTTACGGCCTGTCAGGCTGCTTCCTGTTGCTCTCTGTTTAATAATGACCCAGCTAGTGCAGTTTTCAACTGAGTCGACTCTGGGCTTCTCAACTAATATAGTGGACACTACACATGAGCTGTGGTTTGTGTCTAGAACACACACGCACACACGCACACACGCACACACACACACACACACACCTCTGTTATACATTCATGTTAAGACGGTCTCTCTCTCTCTCTCTCTCTCTCTCTCTCTCTCTCTCGCTCTCTCTCTCTCTCTCTCTATCTATCTATCTATCTATCTATCTAACTAACTATCTCTGAATATCAGTTTTACCCAAGTCTTTTTTATCCATTTAGCACTTGGACATATCAGTTTATCAAACTTGTAGGTAAACTCCTGCTGAAGCTGTTTTCAATTTAAAGAGTCCTTTAAATGCATGTCATTCCCCCTCTGTCTCCCCTTTCATGTCTTCAGCTGTCCTATAAAATAAAGGCCTAAAATGCCCAAAAAATAATCTTCGAGCTTAGCATCATGGGAAGATGATTAGCTTACTTCAAGAATCCTGTTGCTTTCAGGAAAAATAGCAAGAGCAGAATGTGGTCTGGGCAGAACCGGGTCAAATATACAGAACAATAAAATGACACCGAACAGTGTGTGTGTGTGTGTGAGGGTGTGTGTATGTGTGTGTGTTTATGAGAGTAAGTACATGTGAAAAATGGCTGTGAATAACACCTAACAAGAGGATTCTTCATTTTTTCTCCAATATTTCCCGGTATTTTTATTGGTCTTTATGGTCCCACAGGAACTTACAGTTAAAGCCACTTGATTGGCTTTTATACTCCCTCAGGGCCAAGCTCAATGGCCCAAGTCAGGACGTGAAGATAGAGAAAAGTGGATTAGGGGGCAATAGTCAACCTTTAGAAATTCGAAATGTACTCTATGTAATCAAAATCTGAAATGTACTCTAAGAAAAGAGCTTAAAGCAACGGAAATAGTTGAAAACTTGGCTGTCTTTTTATGGTTTATGCTGTTGTGTCATAAAGAACAAGGAAAAAGGTCTATTCACCCTCAAAACTCTCATTACATTTTTTATTGTGCTCATCTTTCTTGCTTTTAAAACCCCATGTGGGCAGGGCAGCTCTTTGTCATCCAGTACAACTGTCAGACCTTCAGGCGTTTTAAGGTATAAACCTAAAATGATCTTTGACAGAACTCTAAAGTAAAGGAAGTGTTGGAATCATAAAGAACAAGTAAAGAAAAGTGTTAATGTCATTACCATGCATGTCATACTGTAATATACAACAGAACAAAGAAATATAGCTGAAATCACGCAGATGCCATTAGCTCACATTAAAAAATAAAATGTATTATTTCGATGGAACCTAAAAGTTAGGGAGCATTTACAATACAATGTTCTATGAATGCAGGAATCAAATGCTGTATTCCTAAGATCCATTATGGAAATCCACAGGGTAGTTTATTTGTTGTCTTAATCTTCTATCATGCAGATTTCTCGACTGAGGCTTCAGTGTTAATGTAGCAAATAGCTATTCCAGAATAAAACGCCATCCTACACACTGTGGTTACTATCACAAAAGGTCCACTAGCTTTTAGGATTCTCCACTCATTTACTGCCACATCAACCAAAGCTGACAGCAATTTGTCTCTCTGTACTCAGGTAAACAAAGGCAAGCCACTGAAATACAAATAGCTTATACTTACACCCACATACATTCCTCACTCCAATATTCATTCCATTATGAGTCAAGTCAAAAGTAATCAGTGAACATGGCTGCAGAGCAGAGTGCTATAGGAAATCAACATGACAGTAATTGCCTTGACTTTACAAAGATGTTTGTACTCAACCTAATCAGGAACACATGAGTGTTAGGGGACTAATGTATATCTCAAAGAGAAATTAGCATTACCATCTCATATTGCCTAGAACCATCAGAATATGTAACGTCAGACCATCATCAGCACAGCTTGAGGATGGGTGTGTTCATCTGGCTATTTGCTAAAGCTACTTATCGTC